>NC_062189.1:13995046-14165046 GCF_912470025.1 Vespa velutina
ACATAGAACGAGTTCATATTTTCGAGTCTGTTCCCTACAACCCATTTTATAATTGCCATTTTAAGTACATACGTGAGTGTCGTCGTCTCGTGAAACGATAAAAATATTGCGACATCGTTGATCCTAACAGAGAAGTACACTTTGTGCGAAACGTTTTTGAACACTTGATGCCAAAACATTGGCCACTTGTATACGTATATATAAATGGAACATAGTTATATACACGCGTATGGTATATTTAACCATTTTTGAACGCTTTCGCGTAATAAAAATCGAGTCGAGAATAAAACTTTATCGTTTTAATAGCAAGAGAAACGGGAAAATCTAGGTGTATGTTATAACTATTTCCAAATGTCGCATGTGCTTTTATCCGGTAGCCTTCCTCGTTGCCATCGTTGTATCTCTATGCGACCGGATATGCGGAAGCTCCGTTCCGCGTTGGCTGCGCTTCGTTAACCCTTTGATCTCCAATGTCGAAGCACGTTTCCCATCTAATTTTTCACTTTATCCTCTGTCAGACGTAACGCGACGTTGACTCTACTTCGTTCGTCGTTCATTTAATCGTTTCGTCGAAATCGTTTATAAAGGACTACGGTAAAACTTTGAGTTTATTCGATACTCACAAAAATTAGCGTTAACGACGTGAGACGTGCTTGAAAAAAGACAAAAAAAGAAAAAATGAGAATATTTAAAACGTACCAAATACGATCTATTTCTTTCATTTGTCTTTTTTTTTCTTTGTTTGTAAACATTAAAAACAGGACAACTGTGACGGCTGTCTCCTGGCATCCACATGGAAATTTCCTCGCGTCGGTCGACCGCACGAAGACCGTCACGATTTGGGGCGACTACGTTTGATAGGACGAGTGATCCCGCGACAAACGATTGTTGTTTCACGCTTGACGATTCGCGTGTGTTTTCTCCTGTTAAACCCTCGGCTCATTCAACGTGGAACATCAGAAGCAAAAGGGACGAAGTTTATGTCGCGCTACACCATCGGCCACCGCCACCATCAACATCAACATCAACAACAACAACAACAACGACGACGACGATGATAACAAATCGTAGAGGATTCTTGTGAGAAGAGAATAATCAAAATCATTCGAGGGTTTGACCGTACACATGGTTGTAAAGCCTTCTATGGATAACGTTTCGGTGAGCTGTAAAGCGCCGCGGCTAATGGCCGAACGAATCGAGAAAAGAGCTGTAGGAACTATTGTACATAAAGCTGCACTTATTGTTACTCTGAGGTTGTAAAGATATCCTTTTTTAGAGGTAGCGTAAGCAAGAACTGCGCATTGTGCCCGCCTCATCTCCCGAGAAATCCGTGAGATTATCGTGTAGTTACTTATTTCGAGATTCGCTAGACGTCGCTGCTTTTGACAGATTAAAGGAAAAAAAAAAAAAAGAAACAAAAAAAAAAGATTTAAACTTTGTAAAACCAATCGTTTGTCGCTGACAGACATGACGACAATGACGATCCACGTTGGATGTTTCTAAAAAAACAAAAAAAAAAAAAAAAAAAGAAAAAAGAAGAAAAACAGAAAGAAATAATTATATACGAATACATGTTATTTTTTTGTTTCTTTAAACGCGAACATTCGTCATACAAGATGATCCAACGTCGACTGTCACTTTTATATTGTTCAACGCAAGTAAGAGACGGGAGATGGATGTATTTTTTAAATAAAAAAAGCACAATAATATTAACGATATCGATGCTGATCGCGTTTGATTAGCGATTTGTATGTTAACTATGAGGTAAGTATCGGTTCACAAAATATAGCATGAATTATTTAATCTAACATTAATAGGTCTAACAAATTAAAAAATTACATGATAACATCCATATATATTGAGTGATGATTATTGTTTCGTTATAAGCTTTATAAGATTATAATCTTTATATGTTATACGTTTGAATAATTTCTTTCAGTTTTATATTTTTACATTAAAAAAATTTAACATTACTTATATACTTTTACAAAGAGACTTGATATCGTAGTACAAGCAACAACTTTTATTTACTACAAAACAAAAAGTATGTAGCGTCGAGATGTAACTTGTATTATTTCTGATATTGCATTGTACGTATAATGTGACAGTGTATTCACACAGTCTGATATTATCTACGACTGATCATTTTTTTTTCTTTTCTTACTTTTTTTTTTTCTCTCATTATTTTATAACAAATATGACATTTACGAACAAACGCGGTCTAATTTGTATATCGAACTTTTAATAGGTTTTTGGTGCATCGTCGATTACGTCCTTCGATCATGATAATTCGTAGGAAGGTTGATTTAAACGAGCGGTATCGAACTATCGCCCGATAACTTGTATGCACGTGACGAGTAGTGCAAACCGCCGATTACGCATGCAAATAGAGTATAATGCTGCAAACTTATTACGAAAATTTATCGGTCCAACATTCTCGCATCGTCGATGATGAAACCACAAGTGATTTTCAAAAATTCATTTTGATTAACGCTCATCATTGCTCGTTTATCATTATTTTCTTAATTTAATTTTTTTTTTTTTCATCCTTTCTTTTCACAGCCTAGAAGCAAGAAGATTTTCTATCTGTACTATTTTTCATGCCCAATCGAGAAAAGTTTCAGTCCGATGAATTTTCATATCAAGCTTGCGATAGTCTCGCGGCAGTGCGTATTGAACTATAAACCGATTGCGTCCAAACCTGTTATTTCTTTTACTATATTTACTATATATATATTGTATTTTGTCTTAATAGAAACACATACACCTACACGAAGAAACTATCGTTTGTCTTGTTATCCTCTCTCTTTCTTTCTCTCTCTTTTTTTCTTTCTTTTTCTCTCTCTCTCTTTCTCTCTCTCTCTCTCTCTCTCTTTCTCTCTTTTTCTATACCTTATCTTATTCATTTAAATACGAATATACACACATACATAAATACTGACACGCGCATAAATTTTGACTTCGAAAGAAGAATATTGTATACATCGTGTCGGTGCAATATGTAAATATATACAAAATGTTTTCTTCTTGTATTTTCTGAAAAATAGTATTTAATTTTATTTCCTTTATTGTAATGACCATAATGTATCCTCTAGTTTGCAAAAGAAAAACAAAAAACAAACAGAGGAAAAACTTGCAAATCTAAAAATGTAGATTAATGAAACTCCATAGGATCGCAGAGGGATCCGAATCATGTGTTTCATTTCAGTCCGATCGATCCCAAAGGACCGAATCTGTTCTTACAACGAAGCAGGTAGTGGAACATAACAGTGGGATAACATCGAAGCAGTACGTAAGAATACATAATAATTACATGCCTTAAATAACAATCGAGATAGAATCTCAGTAGAAATTTCCACAATATTTCATTAAGATAGACATTATCGAGCTTATGAGATATCCTTGTTAGTATCCTTTGACCCTCGTAGCGAACTTGTCCCCTCTAATCTTCTCTTTCTCTCTTATCCTCTTCCAAAGCACGTATCTACGTACCTACATACGTACATGGAATATATCGAGAAACGGTTTAGAGAAACGGTACTTAACAGAGAGAAGGTGTATCTGACAGTACCTAGCCAACATGGTTTCGAAAGCACTCATTAGTCAGTGAAATGCGGTCACGAAGTGACAACTCGCACGTAGAATATTATACGGTCCAAGAACTTCCATCTGTACTCATATCGCGAAGCCCGCTAGTGAGACAGCGCGTCTGTACGCTCGCGACTGTTTGTAACTTTCACATTATACACCCTTTGTCCGTGATTCGACAGTTTCGACAGTTTCGCAATGGAACGTTAGAATGTGCCAGACCGACCAAGCGAAAACGCTTGCAAACGACGTTAAAGTTCAATCGAACCACCGCATCTGGGTCCACCGAAATTTTTCTCCTCACCCCTTACTCAACCTTTATTCCAGTCCTAGTTCTCGATATATCTGTACGAGAATATTTTTCTTTCTTTACGTCGTCCAAATCTCCTGTCTACTTTTCTTTACATCTAGTTTGTTCGTAAACCATAAGAAAAGTGTGTGACTATACGAAAAACGAGCTAAAATGAACTGTCTTCTTGTATATAAATACATGAATACGTTATATATAGAAATATACATAAGATCACATATGAATAAAGCAGAAAATAAACAAATAGTAGCGTAATAATTTTCCAACTTATAAAAGCTTAAATAGCGGAGTATTCAAATTAATACTTGTATCTATGAAACTCTCTCATTTTCGATTAGTAAAATTACATGAGTATTGTCACCGATTGGAATGACTCTACTCACGTATTGATTATTAAGAGAAATTCTTTTTGCGAGCACGTAGTCATGGTTCTTTTCACTTTTCTTTTCTTCTTTTTTGTCTCATAAATTCTCTTAGCGTACATATGTACGTGCTTTCTTTACTATTTTTTTAAATACTTCTACGGTTACTCATTATATTTATCGAAAAAAATCAATATCTTAAAGAAGTATCGGTTAAAAATATTCAGGTTCATTATAAGTGATGTATTTGTGTAAAAACTATTTTGAAGATAGCTAGGAATTGATGATTCTTAAATTCGACTCTTAGATTTTTAGTTAAAAATAAAAAAGAAACTAGGTATCTATCTCTTTCGAGTCAGGAAATGTAAACGTAACAATCGTAATAGATATATGGGATTAACTAGTGAATGATAGTGATTTGTTGAATTCAAAAATGAATTTTCATAGATCATTGTTAAAACTTATTTCAACTTCTTTCATGGAAAATGTTATAACATTTGAAGATTATAAATATGATCCTGACCCAATTACATTTCCTATATATTTGTTTACCTTTTTCTGACTGATCACGTTGAACGCGCTATAGTATTATTTAATGAGAGCTAAACGATTGACGACAACGAATAATAATAAAACGATAGTTATAAGCGGACATTTTTTTATTTCCTTCTTTGTTAAACGATTCTTATTGGTCGAAGCAAATCTCTTATCACGTCTATGCGACCGACAAACTGGTACAGATCAACAAAATAATTTATCTCTAGCTTCGTATCGTGAATTTTACCACGAAGGTCGGAGATTCGCATTGTTGATTTTCGTAGAAGCATACTTTGTATATATATATATATATGTGTGTGTGTGTATACGGTAAGTACGTATACGAGGATAAATACAAGATACGATAGGACGCTTAGAAGGAAACGTATCGCATGAAGAAAATCAATTTAGGCGTACAAGAATTTGATGGAATTAACGTAGCGTATCTCGATCAAAGTAAAAGCCAAATCCAGGTTAGCAAGCATCAACAGGAAGCCCACGATGTCTGTATCACTGAAAGTGGAAAATCTTTGAGAAAACAGAAACTCCGTTGAACAGGTAAGAAGCTTGGAATCGAAGTTCGAGTCTACGATGTATTTGTCCGCAGTGGGATCGCGACCGTTTTCACGGTCTCTCATGCAGAAAAATCGACTCGGTCCAATCGTCTTGCTGGTGAATCACGGAGTCGAGACTTTTCCTTTAATCGCATCTCTCCTCTTCTGCGTTCACTGCATAACAGCCTTGAAGGTTCGTCTGTAAACGTAAACGTTATAACTCGTTTAACGAAAATCTCTGTTCATTGTCACGCTTGTACGCACAGACGTGTATAATTTGAGTCTCTCTCTCTCTCTCTCTCTCTCTCTCTCTCTCTCTCTTTCTCTTTCTCTCTCTTTATTTCTCTAGTAAATTTTGCCGACGCAAAATTGTCTTCCTTCCTTACGAAGGAATTAAGGTCGACTCGATATCGACTCTTCCTCCTTTCTGCTTATTTGTCGTAAACCGATCAAGTTATTCGGAGGCTTCGTAAAGCGAGCATACTTTGCATCGTTGGTGAATCTTCCACCTTCAAGCTTTCCAAAGATCAATGAAATTTCGCGCGAAACTGGAACGCTAACGCTTACCGAGCATCGAAATATGGACGAGAAGGGAAAGAGGAAATCATCGTCGATGATTTCCTAAGCGGCGTTTTCCATCGATCGTTTCACTGACGTTCGGTTCGCATGTAAGTAGATGTATAGGTACATACCATTGGGTTGTGATATTCAGATTCAACTCATCCATCCGGTCTTAATTAACTTAACTGTTTCTGATATACAGATATTTCCATGATCGATCCATGACAGATTTCTTGTGGATTGCATTATTGTTATGACAAGGTCATTTGCATTTATTTGCCTATTCATCATAGAAAAAGGATAATGAAAATAAAGTAAAGAGGATGATATGCCAAGAAGATCATCGATCCAAGACGTTTCCATTATGATCTTTTTGAACTATCGACAAAGTTTAAACAAAGTCAATAGACTCTCTTATGCATTTTCGTCGTTGTAGATCTTAAGAAGAAAAAAGAAAAAAGAAAAAAAAAATAGAAGAAAAAAAACAGAAGTTTCATATATGAACACAATTTGAACCTCGTCCGTTATTCCCGATATTGAGAAGGGAAAAACATTTGATCTGCCCCAACTTCTTGATTAATGTATCTCTAACAACTAGGTGAGGCTCGACCTTAATTACCGTAATTCTCCTTGATACCCATACGTCTTCAATGGACGAGAACAGTGATTAGCGCGCTTCTTCGTGAATCACGCGTCACTTGCATCGTACCAGTCGAGCTTTCGAGAGGACGAACGTGCGACCTTCGCTAAAGTGATTCTTAATCGTAGACTTGAGCTATCTTATTTATCTTGTCATTTACTTTCTCGTCTTCTAATCGAACTAGATGTACGTATATATATATATATAGAAAAGTAGTTTAATACACGCAACATTTATAAAAATAAAATAAAATTTGAAGAGGTAGGAGATAGATATACTTTCGATTTTTATTCTCTTTACGATCAAGCAAGATCAGAACTTACATAGATATATACAAATGGGTGAAAATCGTCAAATAACCACCTTTCATCGTACATTCAACATACTCCCCTCCAGTATCCTTTTCTCCGCGTGCCATACATCCCATGTGGGGATATCGATATTGAAACGTAAAAAAGATTCAATCAGTCGCGAAGTTTCAGCGCCAATCAATCACTCCCTCCTGTCTAGCCACCCATCCGTAGCCGCCACCTCTTCTTCTTCTCCTCTTACTCCTCCTCAGCATTTCGCTTTAGGACGCGAAAGCTCTCTCGCGCGCGCAGCCCGCACTGGCGCGCCTGATCGCAACGACGGCGCTAAAATGGCCGAGAGGGTTCCAAGAGGAAGAGTGAGATAGGGTATGAAGAGAGAAAGAGGGGGGAGAGAGAGAGAGTATGTATGTGTGTATGTGTGTGCAAGAGAGAGAAGCGAAGCTTTTGGGTTGCACGACGGAGTCGACGCACTGGAAGCTCGCTGTGCTTGCGGCGGGAGCCTTCAGTAGCCGCTCGGACGTCGACCGGAAAAGCTCCGACGCGTTACGTCGCTTTTCTTGACGGTGTCCGTCGTAAAAAAGATCGTCGACGTTTCCTTCATCGGTGAGGAAACCATCGATCGAGACCATCTTAACTTATCTCCGTTTCTTTTTTCTCTCTTCTATCCTTTTTCCTCTCTTCGTTGCATAAATTTTTAAACTTTGTTCGATCTCATTAATTTTAGTTAAAATAAACTTACGAGTTTACGAAGAGAAAAGAAATTGCGGAGAAAGAAAGAAATCGATTTACGAGGAAGTTGTAAGTAACCGAAAAAAAAAAAAATAATAAATAAAAAATAAGTAAACAAAAAAGAACAAAAGGAAAAAAGAAACAAAAAGAAAGAGAAAAAAATTGTGATAGTGAAAAGTGCAATTTGAAAAAAAAAAAACCGATGGATCGTTACGCGATTGTGATGAACGTGATTACACGGAAGTGTTGATATGAACGATCGACAGTGATCTATCCGCCTGTCTCGGAAAAGCGCTCGCGCGCTTCTATGTGTATGTGCTTCGTGGGGTGTGGATAATTGCAATCGAGAGCGAGACACACGATGAGAAGTGTCGCGAAATACCGAGGCGCGCGTCCTTCCCTTTTCGTTTCGCTGCTTTTCGTCGTGTTCGCCGGCGTAACCGGTAAGAAAAATCAGTCTCGCGCGTTAAACCGAAACGCACGCTTCCTTGACGTACGTTCGATCGCGTACTTCTTCTCTTGAACGAAGATAATGATTTTGGAATGGACAGAAGGTTGAGAAAGGATCTAAGGATTATTTATTTGCCTTACGTCAGAGTTATCACCTTTTCAGTTACTTTTGGTGACACTTGACTCGTTCGATGAAGCAATAAGATCGATAATAGCTTTGATCATTATTTTCAACGATCGTTCCAGCCGACGGAACCTAATCGATTACGTCGATTTTTAGGAAAATAAGAAATTTCTTTTATTCTTCGATCAATCTTACGATCGATCATTTAACTCGGATACGAAGGATCGAAAGATGGTAACGTTGACCTCGTCGTCAGTCGATCTCTCACGAATTCATGAGTGACTCTGCCTTTCGGTCAATCTTGAAAAAGAAAGAACGCTTGATCGAAACGGCGAGTATCGTCGTTCGCTAACCTCTGCTCCGTAAATTCCTTCCGTTAACTACTCCTCTCGGAGGACGCCGTATACGCCGATAAGAAAAACGAGCGGCGCGAACGTATCGTTCGTCTCGGGAAGGAAAGAACGTAGTATATCGGATATGGTGAGACGAAAGATCCGATTTCGTTTTCTTTAAGCGAGACAAAACTTTCGATGGATGGGATTAAAGCGTCTTTTGTATATCGATACACCGAGGCGAAGTTAGCGAGGAGTTTAAAAAGAAAAAAGTAATATAGCTATAAAATAAGAAAGAGAAAGAGAGAGAGAGAGAGAGAGAGAGAGAGAGAGAGAGAGAGAAATGAAACTATTGGGCCCAATCGAGTCACGTATGTACTTTGGTACGTGCGTGTGTCTCTAACAGATAAATCCGAGTACTAGGAAGTAGAGACGAAGTAATCTCGATCGTATTGTACGCGAATATATCGAAGAGGATCTAGCGAAACGGATGTTATCGATGAAAGGCTACTCTTCGTCCGTCGGGAGCTTCCTTTTCGCCGTATCGCGTGTCCGAGAATAGAAGAAAAAAGAAAAATAAAGGAAAAGAGCAATAAAGTTCTGAGTCGTATCGGAGGTCGATCGTTTAATGAATTCAATTAATTGATATACCTTTTTGTTGAAAAAAGAAAAGAGAAAAGAGAGAATAAGAGAGATAGATAGATAGAGAGAGAGAGAGAGAGAGAGAGAAAGAGAGAAAGAGAGGAAGGGAGTAGGGAAGAAGAAAAACTACATAAAAATCAGTGCTTACCTTCATTTTTTTTCGCATACCGTAAAAGAGGGGGATCTTAATTAAATCGATTTCACGGGACGTTCATCGAGACTCATTCAAACGAACGTGAATATTCGTGGCTCGTGTACGTCGAAATCGGTAGTAGTTTAATTATCGGATTCTAATATAAATCCCAGATACGATTAATAAATATAAATTCGCTACTGCAAATATATATATATATGTAATTAACGACGGCAAATATTCCTACTTGCTCGTGGTCGTTTTAATAAAATTGATCGGATAAATTTTACGAGGAACAATCGGACGAACGAGTATTGCCTATCGAACCCTCCTAACCGATTTGATAAAAATTTAATTAAACGTCCTCCCGCGAAATGATATTTGCACGAGGAAATTACGTAACGGAGTGCTTCTTTCGCGAAGAGCACTCGTTTGCGAGATCACACCGGACGATCCGTGAACTTTCTACGATTGAGAAGCTCCCGTAGTCTTTGCTCCTTCGTACTATTAAACGATGCGAAAGAAATGATTCGTTGAAATGTAACCGAGTCCGATTTCTTTCGAGTTTTACGATCTTCCTCTCTCTCTTTCTCTCTCTCTCTCTCTCTCTCTCTCTCTCACTCTTTTTCTTTCACTCTTTCAAACAATTGAAATCGATAAGCATTGCTACTCGATAGAACCATGAAGAGAAGTAAATGAACGATTACGAGGAATTCGATATTCTTTCCTTAAAGCATTGAAAATGATTCCAAATGAATTTCGCAATTCTTCCCATCGTCCGATAAGCCAAGCACTCAAATGATATTGATATTTCAACAGATTAAAATTTCATGGTTGATTATTTCAATAATCTTTTTCTCTTATCATATGAAGGAAAACAAAGTATGAAGCATATTCATGAAAACAATAGCCTTGCAGACGATAGGATCGATTACGATGCGATCGTTGACTAGATCGTGCTTTTCATCGTTGGCACGCAGTTGAATATTGATTGGTGAATTGTTCTTTTTACTCTCTATCCATCTCTTTTTTCTTCCTTTTTTCTTTTTTTTTTTTCCTCTCTTTTTTCTTTTTTTTCTCTCTTTTTTCTTTTCTCTCTCTCTTTTTTTTTTTTGCTGTTTTAATAAATCGACGAACCGCAGTTCCGTGCCACGTAAAAGTTATGAATCTTTTAAATTCTTCGTGAAATAGACGCGTGTAAAATAGCTTTCGCCGTTAGTTCTCTCTCGCGCGTAGAGAGAACAGAACGGAAAGATTTGAAACGAGGAAGGTAGAGAAAGAAAGAAAGAAAGAGAGAGAGAGAGAGAGAGAGAGAGAGAGAGAAAGAGAGAGAGAGAGATAGAGATCGATAGATCGCACTTCTTCTCCAGGCTATACTGGGATAAGCGAGAAGGAAAAGGAGTTGGCTATTTAATGGGCAGCCCATTCGATGGGAGATACGTTCGGAATATCGCAAGTGTGTACTTGCTTCGGCGGTTGGATTTACGCGGCGGCATAATTAAAGTGTCACGCGAGGAGTAATGTTGATAACGCATAAAAGTAAGAAAAGGAAGAATAAGAAAAAGGAGAAGAAAGAGGAGAAGAAGAAGAAGAAGGAGAAGGAGACGAAGATGAAGACCGGGGTAACGGTGCTATGCACATGCTTTTGTTCTTAGAGAAGGAGAGGGGTTTAGCCGTGTGAGAAATTAAGCAATTAAGCCGTCTATTTTACTACCGGAGATCCGAGTTTCAGACGCTAAGGCGCTCTTCCGATCTGGCTTCACCTCCTCTTACTTCTCTCCTTCGTCCGTTCGCTCTCTTAGGCTTTAAGCGTGAGTAAGGAACGTGGCGCATAGAAACGTTATTAAGATATCGTCATGATGCTGAGGGAAGCAATTCTAGACATCGGGAGAGTAAGAGAGAGAGATAAAGAGAGAGAGAGAGAGGAGAAAGAGAGAGAGAGAGAAGTTTGATGTAAGAAGAACGGCGATAGAAAAAGAGGAAAGAGACGTTGAGGATGAAGGAGTGAAAAAAAAAAGAAGAATCATTGGTGGAAGGTGAAGAAAGGCAAAGTTCAAGCCGAGACTCCTTCCAAGTGCCTCTGCTCCTAATTAGATCTCATTTGTACGACTGTAGGCAACCCTTGAAACGATTATTAATAACTTTCCCGAACGGCATTTAACGTCTCTTTTCATTACTGCACACCGAAAGAACTCGACGTGCTAATTATGAGCTTGCAAAGCCGCTAGACTTGTCTTTGATTTTCGTGGTTTACCGAGTCCGCAAAGTTACTGCGGTTTTCGTTCGCCGGATACCCCTCTCGGACATAACGATAACTTTTCTTACTTTTTCCGTAAAACGAGAAAATCGAAGAATCTTACCTACCTACGATGCGAATCTTTCAAACTTCCTTTTCGCTTGCTTCTTTTTTTTTTTTTTTTTATTAAATAGTATAGAGTGCAGTATTTCGTGTTATATAAGAAAGACTTCGATCTTGTTAGACATGTTCTTATTGATACGAATTTATCCTTTCGTCCTTTTCTTTTCTTTTTTTTCTTTTGTTTTTTTCTTTTTTTTCTTTCTTTCTTTCACGAATGAGTACGATTAATGCATTTTATGGGTACTATATCGCATGCATTTAATCAAAGATCAACAGGTGGCCATTAGCGAGGACTTGTCACGTTAAAGTGTTTATACTCTTTATTCTCTTCCGATACGAACTGAGGAATTCGCTTAGACAAGACTTCACGATTCACCAAGATAATATAATAATATTCCAAAGAATTTTGCTATAAGATAGGATCGTCGATCACCCAACGATTCGTTAATGTCCGGTTAACGGGATAATCGAAATGATCGAGGGGGAAGTTCGCTCTCGCGTTCGTCACGATTTATCGCGAGCACGCTCTCGAAACCGTAAGAGAGCGTGCTTCGCTGTAGAATTATATTCTCGCGGTGCTCATTATACGAGAATAATGTTGACGGAAGGCGGGGAATAGCGAAGAAAGTTACGGTTTACATTAAACTTTTGATAAGATGTCCGCGCTCGTCGGTAGAAAGGATATAAAATATATCTACTACGTTACGTTAGGAAAGAGAGAAGAACAGAGATCGAGATAGAGAGATAAAGAAAACGAGAACTATCCGTTGGCCCGCAAGGCAAAAGGATTCTTCGATAAGCGTGAACGACGACGTCGAGACGAAGAAAAGTATACGCGAAAGAGATAGAGAAAAAACGAGAGAGAGAGAGAGAGAGAGAGAGAGAGAAATCTTATGTGTAGTAAATTCTTATGATATCCATACAACGAAAAGTATAATCCGATGAACTAGTACGATATTTTCTAACGATAACAGCTAAGACATCGTCCCCTATCAGTCCTTCGGACACTTTAGAAATCTCTCAATTTATAAATTTCAACGAACGATGACTGTTTTAAAACTATAAATGGCGATTGCTCGTCGATAGATATCGTGTTATTGGAAGCGGTCTGTTTCGAAGATGAGATAGAAAAAAAAATAGGGAAAATGAGAAACGAAGAAAGATAGGGAAAAAAGTAAGAATTATGTGAAAAAGAGAGAGAGAGAGAGAGAGAGAGAGAGAGAGAGAGAGGGGAGAAGAGAAAAGGAAATGGAGAAGAGTAAGATAGAAAGAGGGAGAAGATAGAAAGTGAGAAGCAGAGGGGGAGGGACTCTCGAAGAGTGTCATAACCCCGATAAGCTGTTGCTGATTCCTACGGAACTTGAGCCGCATTTGAAAGGGAATCGTTGGGATTACCATTTACCTACTTCCAACTGAAATCCTTTTCCCAAACACCGATATTTCCTCTCGTAGATACGAACGCAGAAAGGATGTAAAAGAGAAAGAGAAAGAGAGAGAATGAGAATGAAAATCGACTATTCGAATAATCCTAAGCCACACCTTCTCTTGATTTCCAGGCGAAGAAGAACTTTATTATTCGAGTATCTAAACGCGTCGTACTTAGATATCTATATTAGATAAATTGCATTCGTTTTCTTTCCAACGTTTGTCTGACTTTCAGCCTAACTGATGAAACGCATGCTCCGCGAGTTTCCTGGTCTGATAATAGTTTTTTCCTTATCCTATCTTTCTAAAACCCTGGTGAACGTCATCTGACATTTGCAGACCCTTGAAATATATGATGGAACGTTGTCTGAAAATTCGAGGAAATAAAAACGTACCGCCTTATCGTCGTACGTCGCGATAACGTCAGTGCCGAAGGGGCAGATTCGAAGAAGCTTTCGAATTATATACGTGTGCGTGTGTGTTTGTGTGTGCGTATGTGTGCGTGTGTGTATCTGTGTTTGTGTGTCTGTGTGCGTGTATGCACGCCTATATCGTTTGACGCGTTATATTTTATGGGCGCTTCCTAAGGTTCTCCTGAACGCGAATTAAAAAAATTCACGATCGACGCATCGATGATCGAACGAAACAACGATACTTTCCATCGGATGTGAGTTAGGTTTGAATTATTATCTAGCGTTTAGGATCCGGTCAATGATGTATTTGCGGTCGTCGAAAGCGCTGTGGGCGACTGCTCGCAACATGAGAATCATAAGTGCATATCTCTGGTAAGTTCTCGAAAGAACGAGAGAGGTTGGTCTAATGTAATCTTTCGAGAATTTTTCGTGAAGTCATTCCTGGCGTCTCATCGGTCTCTCCCTATTTTATTCTTTATCATCTTTCTGTTTCTTTCAACCCTCCTCCCTCTTTCTCATCCGCTCGCATCTGTCCCAGCAGTCCATTTAAAATTAATAGGACGCGTAAGCGCCCACACACGTGAGGAACCCCGCTAGCACTCACTCGCTTTTATTCGTGTTGACGTTCATAAAAAGATTCTCGCGTATGCCTACAGCAGCACGCGGTACCTTCATTTTCTCTCGTAATTACAAGAGAACAGATACACGCGCATAGGCAGTCACATAGGTATATATACACACTCGTAGAGTAAGCAACGAGAATCGTATGACGACGTGGGTTTCTTCCTTTTTTTTTTTTTTTTTTTTTCCTTTCGAACAAAACTTTCTACGTCGTTCCGTGGACTGACTAAACGAGAACAAAATCAACGATGCCGTGAATGCGCTTTAACTGCAGCAGTATAATAAAATTTTTTAATTAAAAAGTACTATAGATCAGGAATGATAAAAGTTAGAAAAAGCTTGCCTTAGTACGCTATCGATTGCCGAAAGAAGAGCTAAACTGTCATCCCTTGGATGATATTCGTTTCGACGCAGTATCATCTTCCTTTTCTCTTCTTTTTTATGTATGTTCAATTGTTTGTTTTGTTTTGTTTTGTTTTGTTTTCGAACGACGCATCGAAGTGCATTCGGATTACTCGTTGAAGCATCGCTCGACCTAGATCGTTCGTTACCGAGTTGATTTAAAGCGATACGAGCTTTCCATTTTGTCGATCCGAAGGAAAAGCGACCTATCGTTCGAGTATCTCCGGAAAATCGAACCTTTCCATGGAGCACCCTTATATCGATTCGACGGAATATCCTATCCATGGGGGTTATCAATTTAGCAAATTACTAATCGATGCACGGACTCAAGCCTTCGGCTATATAGCTGACTGGTCCGAGCATCACCCAGACGTGGGACGGATGTATGACGATCCTCGAGCGTCTCGAACGTGGCGTCCTATACGCTTGACGATGATCATTCCAACAACGACAGAGAGTCACTCTGGAGGGTGGCCGCTGGATTCCCATCGCGCGGTCATTCGTATCTATCAAACGTCACGCGAACGTGACGTTTACTAAATCGCTCGTATTTCGAACTCTACCGTCGCTTTTGCGGGATACTTTTACGGGGAGGAGAGACCGACTCGATTTATGGTTCGCCGTTGACGCGACCACTTTAAAGATATTATTGCTAGGACGGGCTATTCAAAAGACGGATGGCGGTCGAATCAAAAAGGCAAGATAAAGAGAGAAACTAAGTGAGTGGATCTGTAAATAAAAGATAATGATAGAGTATATATTATATTTAAAGAATGTTAAGAAACAAGAGAAATCTTTAGGACACTTCTCGTATCATTTACATTTTACTATCCAGAGTAATACTATTATTGTTGAGCGATATCATCGAACGAGTCCATTCAGAAACTACCTTTATCTTACGTATATTCTCTCTCTTTCTCTCTTCTTCTTCTTCTTCTTCTTCTTCTTCTATTTCTCTTTCTTTGTATGTACATACACGTAATATTAAGGTCATACAATTCCGTGAGTTGAGATATTCGAGTTTGTACACAGTAGGTTCGTAACATACCACGATATGTCCAGATTGTGGAGAGACAGGGAAAACTCATAGAGTGTGAGTTTGCAAGCCAGACACACGTTCCGATATTTCGTTGCTCCGATGATTCTAACCGTCACTCTACCCCCCTACCTACTTGTATTATCGAAAATGTCACGGAATGGTAGAACGTGGTACATACGTTATATTGAAAAATAGCCGGATCGAGTGCAACGCGAGCAGGATCATCGTTGAAATTTCAACGAAGCGTAACCCTCCCTGAAATATTAAGTGTCGCCGTGATACTGTACGGATGTAATGTGGTGTGCGTGCGACGATCGAAAATATCAAAACTATCGATCACATAAATCATACGTTAGTACGGTAACTCATGACGTATGCGTTATACGACCGCGCCTCGTTATTAAACGAACCGCGCTGGACGAACCAAACGTGACCACAACGATCACCGTGTACGAGTAACGCGATGCCAAAACGCAAATGTGAATATTCCAAACTAGAGGACAAAGCAAAATCTATCGATAAGAAAGTCATGCGCTTTCGAAGAGTGTATTTAATTTTTCCCTTTTTAAAATTCGATATTCCTATAATAGGATACGTTTGTATAAAATAGTTTCTAAACTTGACAATATTCCCTAAGGAATACCGTTCATTTATAACGAAAGAAGCGAGAGGGAAACTCAATTACAGGATCAAACGAGACGACCTTCGTCTTCGGTAAATCACAATAGACTGTCCTTTTCTCTTTCTCATCTCTTCTCTTTCTTTCTCGTTTCCCCTCGCTCGATGGATATATGTACTACAACAAGCAGAGTTAGAGGCGAGGCTGTTATGGGTTCGACTAGTTGAAGTTAAGCCATTTTTCGTTAAAGCAGTTTAAGGTGTCAAACTTCGAACCGAGTCGCGCCGTGCTGCGTCGTCGTCGTCGTCGTCGTCTTCGTCGTCGTCGTCGTTGTCGTCGTATTGAGTTGAATTTTAGGGATCGATACTAGGCACTTTGGTAAAAGTCGTTTGGTATACTGATCAACGACGAACGCTGAAGAATGGTTTATCCATTAATTAAGCTGTTTCTTCGTAGTAAGATCATGAGGGAGAAGATACGATAGAAAAAGGAAAAGAGACGAAGGGAAAAAGAATCGGGTAGTAAAGTACGGAGGAATGAAGTTTATTGAAGCAAGCAATATGCCGTAAGAATTCTCATCGGGACGAACGCGTCGCAACGTAAATCCTCATTTCCGCGAGAAATGTTTAACGATAAGAGTAGAATATATTAATCCGTAAAAGCGAGTTTGGAAGACGTTGTCTTCTTTCTCGTCACGACAGTGACGATCGATAATACTCAAATGAATGAAATCGATCGATGTTTTTTCGAGTCTAAAACATAATACGTAATGCATGTCCTTCAAATAGCTATAAAGAATATTGAATGATGAAAATTATCTGTGATAGGGAAAATAAAACAAAGTAAAAATTACGGTAGTTCAGTCATAAACGAAAATCGAAATGAAAATGGTAGATATCGTCGTAGTCGAAGTTTCTTCGGGTAAATAACAATTTACGAGCTTTTTTACGATTTCCTTGCGGGAAAAGTGATATATTATTTTTCCGTGATCCAAAAAATAAATTTAATTACTCGTTAAAAGAAAGAAAGTACATATATACTCTTTTTTTCTTAACAAATTCGATTTATAAATATTCTCAAAAAGTTTATACGATTCGAGAGACAATATATTTAAGGTACATGCATATATCTTTGGGCATGAATTTCAACAAAGTAGCACTTCTAAGTGTGAAGATCGGAGTTCGTTCGAATGAAAGCTCTTGGACAAGTTGCAGGCAAACACAAGGAATACAGTGGCTAGCGTTTCGTTCTTCAACACGACTTTCGTTCAAGGAACCGTTGTTGCTGAATGCGTAGCTTCCGCATCGATGCACTTTCCGAACTTACTTGAAATCGTTGTACCGAGAAGTGACACGCTCGACTTTGTCGTTTCCAAGAAGCGAACTTGACGCAAAAGATGTCTCGCAGGTCATTCACCCTTTCACACGAATCCTCACAACTTGC
This sequence comes from Vespa velutina, assembly GCF_912470025.1. Classification (NCBI taxonomy): domain Eukaryota; kingdom Metazoa; phylum Arthropoda; class Insecta; order Hymenoptera; family Vespidae; genus Vespa; species Vespa velutina. The sequence continues at coordinate 14,012,641 of NC_062189.1, forward strand.
TACTCTCTACGATCCCGTCTTACGTAATGGAATTTTTGGTTTATTTTATTTTTTTTCTTTTTTCCTTTTTTTTCTTTTTTTTTTTTTTTTGTTTTTTTTTTACGCCCGAAAGAAATTACTTCCAACAGTAAAATATCAATTTATTTGCATGATCAACAAGTTTCCTTCTCTTTTTTTCTTTGAATTATCCAACAAGTACATATATTTTGCCGAGATTTTATATTATTTTTAGATCGTTTAACAAATAATATTGTTAACAACCGCTGACATTTTTTTTTCTTTCTTTTTATCAGAATGTAGCAATAGATAAAGAGATATAGACCAGAAGACAATGTAATAGTGATCGATTACGTTCAACGAGTTATTTCTCATCGCCCACATATCTTTTCCTTTTTCTCCTCCTACTCCTCTTTAGACACCTTCCGTTAGTCGATGTTTCTTCGTTCAAACATTCTTTCGTCTATGGCTCATTATTTCTCTCACATTTTTCCGTTCTCATGTATTCGTGCAAATCGTTTAGAAATTCGCGATTCGAAATAGATAGGAAATCGAGTGAAATCATGATAGCAAAGTAAGAAGAGTGAGAGAGAGAGAGAGAGAGAGAGAGAGAGAGAGAGAGAGAAAGGAAATTATACGGGATATCCTTGAAGATACTGACTTTTTTGAAATAAAGTGACTTTTCGTGTAATGCTATTCACTTGACGATGAATTACGATCAGATTTCGAGACTTCAACCTGTAAAGAATTGCAAAATTATCGAGAAATGTCTTCTAAACAGTCTTTCCTTCCTTCCTTCCTTCCTTCCTTCCTTCCTTCCTACTATTTTCTTTTAAGAGAAAAAGAAAAAAAGTATGCGTAACTCGCTTCAAACGAAGTTTTGCTGTGGAATTCCATTACCGAATTCACGTTCGAACGAGTTCTTATTTTGAATTCACAAATTTCGTAAGATTTCCATATGTTTCTATCGTTGAAGCACGTTTTCACGGCATTTCTGCGTACATACACATATATATATATATATAATTAATTGAAAATGATATTCCTTAAACGAGAATGCGGAACATGCCATCGATGAATGATGCCTTCTTGTAATTCGTTCAACTTAAGCAAAAGGTAAAGATACCTGTAAATCGTATTACTCCATTACACGAATGTGCTTCAATCCTTTGCTGTTGAATCCTTTAGATCTTTCGTTTGGAAAAAAAGAGAGAGAGAGAGAGAGAGAGAGAGAGAGAGAGAAAGAGAGAGCTTACTTCCACAGTACGGAAATGAACGTTTTCTGTTGGTAATTCTCTGACCTGTTTTCCTTGTATACTCTCGTAGCTTTGTAGCCTTGTCCTCATCGCGACTTACTCCAACAGAAAGAGAAAGAGAGGAAAGTATCAAGAAAAGGGTTTCCATTTCATGAAAGGTCACCGGGCTAGACTAAACGAAGAAGAAGAAGTCTCCTCCCCTGGCAAGCGTTGAAAAGCTGCAACAGGAGTTATCATCGCCTGGCGCGGTTGCCCATAATTTTCTGCTATTTACCGGATGTGCATAAGATGAGGCAATGAATGCACGCGCGTATACCTACTTGTCGGCACGGAGTAATAAAGTACTTCGCCGCTTGTGAAAGAGGTCATTTTTCTCACTAACTGTTTACACTTCATTATTTTGCTATAGTTTTTCTCTCTCTCTCTCTCTTTCTCTTTCTCTTTCTTCCTCCTTTTCACTACTTTCAAGCAAAAAAAAAATTCAATGAAAAAAAGATAATGACCATATGAGATTCATCCAATAAAACACACCGATGTTATTTTCGAATGATTGACTTGGGATTCGTTCTATAAGAAAAACATTAGTTGTCTAGTCCAATGTTTAATCTTTCCGATGAATCATTTCGTTCTGTCGTCGTATAAATATTTCGCACATATCCGCAACGCGCGCATATGGAACAACAAATATCACCTCTCTCGGACTTGGTTGGTTGGATTTTCATCTCTGGTAGTAATTTAATATCTACGACATAGTAGATGCATTAACGATACGCCATATTTCTTTCGATCTATTTTTTCTCCTTTTTTCTTTGACTGAATGCGTTACGGTCGGCTGGAAATATGCATCTTCCGTTTTAATCAAGGCACGTTGGAGTTAACGAGACGGTTTAAAATATTCGGAAGGAAACGGGATGTATGTAGATACCTTCGTACAAACCGAAATTAGTAACGCGTGCGCGAAAACGTCGACGAGAAATATTCTCATATAATTACAAGCGCAGACGTATGTTGGTAGATCGGTGTACAGGCGCTTAGCGAACTCTCATGGAAATATTAAAGTAGGATGGATGTACTATATATGTGTGCATGTATATGCGTGTATATGTACGTACGTACGTTCCTATAAAGTTACTACAATCTACGAAAGGATATTGCATCTAACAACGGATTTCGTCTAGGATTCGTTCACTTGCCGTACACGTACGATCGACATGTATCGAGAGGAAGACGGATATCGTTTTCGAATTTTCGCAATCGTACACGTACACATGGAAGACCGTCCTTGTCGTTATGCAATCACGTTCGTGAAAACGTTCGAAAAGATTCTTTCGAATAGCCTGCTCGTACGGCTTCGTTCGGTAGTAGCTAACGAAATAACCAGAATAAAGATGGATCTAAATCGAAATAAGCAAAAGCTCAAATCCCATTGAGATGAATCGTAAAAGCAATAACGATTTTCCGTACTATAAAGATATCGTTCGCGTACGCAGCTCGATTAACCTCGTGTCAGAAAAGACGAGAAAGCGCGTACGTCGACTTTGCAATCTATCTGATACAATATATAAATCGAAAGAAAAAGAGAGCACATGCAATCCGTTCGATGTTTAAACGCTTTATTGAATTTTCATCTCGTCGTAACTTGAACGTGTTACGGATCAAACGCGATCGTATCGAGACATGTTAAAAAAAGATAAAAAATAGATATAGGACGATGCTACTCTTCTATATCATATAAGTGTGTAAGCTATATGTGTGTGTGTGTGTGTGTGTGTGTATGAGAGTGTGAGAGTGTGAGAGAGAGAAAGAGAGAATCTTGCTAGATATTACATCGTTTTGCTACTGAAATTGAATGCTTCTAAAATTGAAAATCATATCCACGATCTACGAATTTACCCGTGGCGTTCTTTCAAGAGAAAAGTTTTTAAGTCATATATGTATTAAATAAATTGGTAGAAGAGTCGAAAGTATGATAGCACGATGAAAAGGGATTCTTATAAAATGATATTGTATGATATCTCGAGGAGAATTCAGCACATTCCGTGTATTTCCATGGGAGATTACTTCCCCGGTAGGCGTTGGACAAGATACGTTTAATTAAAAAACACGCTTTCGTGCGGAAAGCTCGAAGGATGCGGGTGTACGTATGCGGTCGAGCGAAACGAAAAAGTAGGGTGACGAGATAGAGAAAGAGAGAGAGAGAGAAGTTTGTGGTGGGGACGATTCGACTGGGAAACTCGAGAGGGAGGAAAGGTGACCAAGCTCGGAACGAAAGCAATCGCGTTAGAAGCGGCTAGCACACCGGCCACACCATCGTCCCAATTTCGCGCGTGGCAATTAAACGTTATTCGTCGGGCACGCGGTCGGAGAGGAAATTGCTCAGTCAGGACTAGCACGATGCATTGTTGTTCTTTCCAATCCTCTCTCTCTCTCTCTCTCTCTCTCCCTCTCTCTCTCTTTTTCTCTCTCTTTTTCTCTCTCTGTTTCTCTCTCTTCCTCGTTTTTTTGCTATTCGCTCGTCGCGGATTTCAGTAGAGCAACGAAATCGAATATCACGCGTTTCAATTAAGCTTACAGTTTCGTGTACCTCTGCCGCAGCCGTTGCTGTTGGATGAGCGACGGCTAATTTCTTTCTCCCAACACGATTATCGGATCTCGGAGGATCAAGCGTTCGTTTCGACGTTTCTCCCAGAGAATGAAATTTGTCGAGATTTCGAAAGTACTACGATAACTTGTCGTACATAGGATGATGGATGGCACGAAAGTCAATTTCTATCGTATTTTATGCTATTTAAAAGCGTAACTTTTAATTCAACATCTTGTTTACGCGTCTCAACAATTCTCTATCTCATTTTTTTCTTTTTTTTGTTCGAGTAGGTATTATCTGATCCCGCGATATATCGCGCACTAGAAAAATAAACGAATGAATTTTCTTGTTTATGCTCTCCGGCAAAATAACGTTTAATCTTTATGCTAATGGTCTTATTTCGAGTATAAGATTTAAGATCTATCTCGCACCTTTCTTTTTTTTTTAACATCAAAATGTCAAGGGTTACGCGACCATCGAAGAAGTCGCGACATGCAAATCGGACGCGAGTTATTCGAAGACCATTTCGAATTCTATCTAGTAATGCAAGCAGTTCGAAAGCAATTTAAATTCTCTCCTTCGTCGTTGGCAAATTCAAATTGCTTTTGCAGAATTCGCGCTGTACTCTTCGTCTCTCTACCTAAATCGCGCATCCGACATCTACCTTCTCCATCGGAAATCTCATTTCCTATGCGGGCGACATACGTATTACCCAATTAAAATAATAAGCGTCGTAAGGAGCAACTTAATCGCGAGGGAAAACTCCTCCCTTGTGTAACATTACAGTCCTTATATTCCACTTAACGTCGGGGCCAGCATTCATCGTCCCGTTTCTCAGTCGAAAAGTCACTCCCTTCTTTCGTGTGCGGCTAACGAAGCTGAAAATGTGAGTGTCGGGAAAAGATGCGATCCAATGGAAGGAAAGGGAAAGACTGAACGAGGGCAAAGGTGGTTTGCTGATTTCTTGTGATTTCGAAAGATGAAAGAAAAAGGACGAAGTAATAGAAGAAAGAAAAGATGAGGAGGGAGAAAACGAGACGAAGTTGCGCGAGTTGGAAGGAATAGGGAAGAAGTAACACGAGAGAGAAAGAGAGAGAGAGGGGGGGGGGGGGGGGGGGGGGGGGGGGGGGAGGGAGGGAGGGAGAAAGAGAAAGAAAAAAAAGGGAAGATAGAAAAAAGTCGAGCGATGGTGCGGTCTAATCACGATTCGCGGCAGCGCAAAACAATGGAGGTGCACTTTCTATGCAGACAAGTAGAGGCAGTCAACGCGTCACGAAGCGTGGGTACCGGAATTGGAAAGAATGCAGCTCACGGGGATGGAGGGTAGCGATTATCGCCCCGGCTCATTACGCCTTCTACTACCGGAAAGTGTCGGCTAAAACCGTAAGGATTCGAATCGCGTGAAGCGATAAATAAAAGGCGCAAAGAGGCGTAGGTAGTACTTGGTAGTGGCAGAAGAGCGGATTCTCGAAGGCGGAACTCGCGAAAGGGAGCGAGAAGCAAGAACCCGCGCGATCTATCGGTACTCGCCTCCCGAGATATCAGACGGTGATGGCAAAAACGCAAACGACTCCGCGTGGAACGTGGAACGAAGTCATTACGCTCCAACGGGAATCGAAAGAAATTGCGCACGGCCGTCTCTCTTCGTTAATCCTCTGCTCGCGCAATACTACGTACGTACATACGAATATACGTACGTACAGAAAGGATTCAGAGAATATTTACGAACGTTCTTAGAACGAAAGTTTCCCAATAAAAGCTCTCTCTCTCTCTCTCTCTCTCTCTCTCTCTCTCTTTCTCTCTCTCTCTCTCTCTCTCTCTCTCTCTCTCTCTCTCTCTCTCTCTCTCTCTCTCTCTCTCTCTCTCTCTGTATGTTTATTCGTGCTTGAATATTCGCCACATCACGGTTCATTGATACGCGAACGAACCGAAAAATTTACCTATTCGGTCAAACGAAATAGCTATGATTCTTTCGCCTTTGAACTTATTAAAACTTTCATATTTTAGGAAAAATCGATATCTATCGAGTAAAGTTCATCTCTATTGATTTTTATGCTTTCTCGAATAGTATCTCTAGTAAGTAATAATACTGCTGTTATTATTGCTCGAATGCGTTTGTGAAAATTGAAGGAACCTCCGTGACAATATCTCGCGGATTATCGCGTCGTATGGAAATATCGTGTAGCTCGCTATATGGTTTTATTCTTTCTCTCTCTCTTTCTCTCTCTCTCTCTCTCCTTCTCTTTTTCTTTTTATTCAAGTAAGAAGACTACGTCGTCTTTTATCCTTTTATGCTCTTGTTTTTCCAATTCGTGAGGACGCGTTCCATATTCGGTAGATTCTCTTCCCCCTTTCTTCTCGCTCGTTGGTCCATCTCGTTCGACTTTATTCGGCGTCTTTTCTTCTTTGCTTCTTTCGTTCCACTTCTTCGTATATTTCGTAACTCGTAGTCGTCCTGTCGCTATTTTTTTGCTCTCTTTCTCTCGGAAACAGCTTTAGTACACAACAGAAAACGCAAACGTGGCGATGGGCTTTTCCACAGCTGAATCTCTTTTCCACAACCTCGCATCCGTAATCAGATTTCCGATAATGAATTGATCCGTCGTTGCTGGTCAGCCAAGGATTTCGTTCAAAGCCCGGCGCTAGAAAGAATTACGGCTAACCGTTACGAAATCGGATAACGTCGAATTATCTTTCGCTTTTATTGCTCGCTACCCGTTACATTGTTCCGCCGAACGAAATAAAGAGATTATGTTCCTGATTGAACGACCATTTTGATTCGGTTCGCGTGCACGTTAGCTGCCAAACAAGAGACGACTATTTTCTTTTCACCGTTTTCAGAATGAGATATTTTCTCCTTCTCTTTATTTATTTATTTAATCTTATTGAAAGAAACAATTTTTTCTCGTTGTTTTTTTCGAAATCGAAAAACATCCAAATAAAATCATTTTATTGGCATACTTCTCGTCGCAACTTCTCTAGGTGGAAATAAAATCGGCGATTCACGGGAAGAATCTCCATGAAACTTTTTAGGACGATTGCATTCCATCTTCGAAAAAGATTTTATCTTTCGTAGCTGGCGTCGGTGGACGTATCAATTGGAAAAGGACTAGCGTTTTTGCTAAGTACACTTCAAGGATCGTATATGTAGGAAGAGAGTCGCTTGAAATCATGAGAATATAAGTTCATTGTTGGATACGAACCTTCTCGACGGACGTGTAAGGGGATTGCACCTTGTCCCCACTTCTAGCCGCGAACTCGGCATAACGTATGTCTATTGTTGTTGCGCTCTCTTCCTCATAACATCGTGCGCGCATCAACGAGGATATGCATCGTTCTTTTTATTGCATTCCGTTCTCCCTCTATATCTATCCTCTTCCTTAATTTCTACCTTACGAAGTTATATTACATACGTAGATATAGTAAAAAGAAGAAAAATCAAAAAATGAGATACAGAGATTCGATATTAATCGATTCGTTTAACGAGCAAACGAGAATCACCGAGACACGATTCTTATCGTACTCAGAATTATTTCTATCTATCTATCTATCGTGCGATACTTTGGCGCCGTTAGACGTCGTGTACAGGGACATACTTTACCACCGAGTTAGAAAGATATAGAGATGGAGATATGTAATCTCGGAATTACATCGGTTCCTACCAATACCGGTCTTCCCCTTATTGTCACGAGTATCGTGACTTTCGAAATAAAGATAAATAAAATTATATAGATACTCACTTTTAATAAGTATCAATCGGAATTATAATTAACTAGTAATAAGAACACTGACGCTTTTACGTTTCTTTTAGATTTTTTTTTTTTTTAATATCATTTTTAAAAATCGATTAAATGAATCGTTCAAAACTTTACTCGAACTCAAGCGACTATATATTAAATCAAAATGGAATAATAGAAACTCTACGTGGCATGTCTCTACGTCTTATCTCATAGAAGCTGTATCCGTTCCTTTCCGATTGGAACGAAGTTTGTTGAAGATTACGCTTGCCCCGAAGGTAGCCGTATTACGTAGAAGCTTCTAAGACGATTCACGATATATTGGGATTTCTTGGAGGTATTATATCGATGAACACGAGTCAACCTTCTCAGTCTTGGAAACCGACAAAATTTAACCCCTTCTCTATCTTTCGGAGTATGTCACCGACACTAGCGGCACCTTTGCCACCACTACCACCACCATCGCCATTACTTCTAGCAACGTCGACATTGCAGCCACTATCATCCCCGCAGATGGCTAAAGGCGAATATCGAGTTGTGCCCTCGAGAAGCAAATAAATCATAGCCGTACACAAACATACCGAACATACTTTCGAAGTTAAGCTTCATCCACAGCTTCTTGGGGGAGGGGATGATATCGTTCACACACGTTCCGTCTGTGAGTAGCAAAATAAACAAGAACATGAGAATTGTCGCAATCGAAAAAAAATAATACAATAGTATACGTCAATAGATTGACACTACGATAGTTTTCCTGTTACATTTTTTAATCTTTCGAGTATATGCCTTATTTTTTCTTACATATCGAAGAAACAAGTGAAGTCCATATTTTCTCTGGCTACGATGATAAAAGTGAGAAAGCAATAAGGACAACTTTAGCATAACACTTTCTTCTACTATTTTTTATAAACATCCGAAAAGAAAGACCAACATGAAAACAATTACTTATTCCGATTTCCACAAAAAAAACGTAAAAAGATTGAGAAATAAAGAGAGCGAGAGAGCGAGAGAGAGAGAGAGAGAGAGAGAGAGAAAGATCCTTCATCACTGACTGCATACCTTAACCGCAAGCTTACGCAAAATTCAAGAGAATCTCTCATTGTAAGCTGTAAGCTTTCAGAAATGCGATGACAAAGCCAAACTCGTGGGCTTGGATACGCAAAACTATTTCCACGAGAGTAGCTTAAATCTCTGTGAGAAGGTTCTTGGAATGCTTGACTGGATAAGTTTATCGTAGTGCGTTGTAGTAATGGAGGTAATATACCATTTTTCTTTGGGAATATCTCAGTAAGACGAGCGGTTAAAGCCATTGCGTCCGAGCACGCAAACTCTTTCCATCCCTCATCCTCCCCCGCTGCGATACTTTAACTTCTTGCATTCTCTCCCGTTGAGTTACTCTCTCTCTCTCTCTCTCTCTCTCTCTCTCTCTCTTTCTCTCTCTCTTTCTCTTTCACTCTCGCGGAAGTATACCATGGAAAAGGAGTCGGTTCAAGCGGTGGAAAGACGAGTGGTGAGTCTCGAGCGACCCCGAGAGAAACGAATTCCTCGAGCGTCCACATAGTCAAGAGAAAAGAGAAAGAGAGAGAGAGAGAGAGAGAGAGAGAGAGAAAAGGACAAGACAGACACAGAGGCCGCAAAGCTCGAATCTAGATTTCATCATCCGAAGAATTCTCCTCGTAATTCTTCTTTCCTTGGTCCATGATTTCGCCGTTGAGGTTTCTCGCAAGCATAGTCGATCATCTCGCAAATTCTCAAGAACTTATATTTTCGTGTAAATATCTACGTGCCGATATGTGCTTTGAGTTCATTCATACGAGACAATTTTTACGTATCGATCGAATGCTTTCATTCAAAATATTTGCAATTCATTTGTTTGGTTTGATTCGAAGGGACGTAAATATATATTTTTTTTTTCTTTTTACGTTTTACTCCAAATATCGCTTCGAAAACGGTACTCTGAGATATATTTTGAGAGAATGGTAGTCTTATTACAAAGAGCTAATTATTTACAGAGGAGTTTCTCCGTTAAAGGGTTTATGAGCCGAAACGGGCGGAAGCATAGCATGGATATCGTAACGCAAAGGAAAACGACACATCCCGGAATTCTTCGAACGGTAACAGAAAGAAGACGAAGAAAAGGATTTCTCGGTGGGTCTATTGTAAAAGATTTCAATGGAGGAGGAGGAACGATCGGGCTGCCGGCAACGTGGACTCGATTATACGACGTTAAGGAAGCATCATTCGACCGAATCGATCGGTGACCTCTCTATAATCCGAAAAGGATCTTTTTCACTCTTCTTACGTACTACTTATACGCCGTTGATACAGAATCACGCTAGCTATACGTTTTGTTATCAAGTTTCACAGATACCTGCCTTACCGTATGAAAGAAGTTCGAAAACGTTTCCAAAGTATTTTCCTACTTCTCATTCTTTCGATTTCTTTTCTTCTCTATTTCAGTGAACACGCTGACTGATCGCTCTTTTGAACCACGACGAAGTTCCCACGATGAAGCTTCATTTTGATAAAAATAAAAAGGAAAAAAAAGAAAAAAAAAAAAAAAAGAAAAGAAGAAGGAGTAAACGAAACTGAGATAGCTTTTGAAGAGATAGGAATATTAATCAGCTACCTCTGTGATATCGCGATTTCCATTCGAAATTAAATGCGAACGAGTATTCGGCACAACGTGACTGGTTCGTCGACGCGTCGACGCTAGCATTTCCATTCGTGAGATTAAAAAATCGTATTGTACGCCTCGGGCGAGCTTCATTGCAAGTGACTGAATGTACCTTTAATTCACATTTGTTTATTTACCTACATATAGCTAGGGGAGGATAAAAAATATGATAGAAAATTAACGAATACCACGAATTTCTCGTTTCTTTCACGAATCTCTGATAATTAATGCACGAACAAAATCAAAAATGAAAATTATTAATAAGTTTCTGAAATTGATTTTGAACAAATGAATATAAGATAAAATCAAAAGAAAAGAGAAAAATAATAAAAGTCGATGATGATACTTGAATGAATCAAGTAGAATGTTGCCTCTATCGAATGCCAGGTGAAAGCTTTGTAAAAAGAATATTCAATGTCTTTATTTTCTCTCTCTCTCTCTCTCTCTCTCTCTCTCTCTCTCTCTTTCTCTCCCCTCTCATTTCTTTCATTCTCTCCTTTTTCATGAAAATAATAAAAGCTTCTAGGGATCGGAGCTGTAGTAGAGTTTTTCATTTAGTTGAGTTTCGAAGGAAGAAAGGGATCTCATTTCAGAGTACGGGCTCTTTACGCCTTTGGCTTTTCCGGCTTCGCGGCCGTAGGGGATTTTGCTAAGGATATGCATAATAGTTGAAAGGCATTTTAGAACACCCCATCCACTTTGAATTTTCCTTCTGCAAATATATAAGTGATTAAGCCATGATTAAGGCTTCACGGGATATCTTGTAAGTTTGAATACGAAAAACAAAAGAATTTTTTCGCTGTCTTGATAGTATTGTAATTACAGCGCAGTCAACAAGAGACAATATCGAATACCAACAAACGTTTTCTATCTCAGTTTCAATTCCTCTATTACCGATCGTTTTCCGCTTCAAGACAAGTGAAATGAATCTTAGTCGAGTGTGTTTTCCTTGAGATATTTATCGCTCTCACGGCGAATTCCAAGCAATGGATATGCCTGCGGTGTTTATACGGGGTGGAAGTACTATTCAAATATTCCTCTAGACTACTAGAGAATCCGTCGCGCAGACAAGATGTAAACCTGAAGATGAAACATGATTTACCGTTTCCCGAGGATTATTGTACAGAAAACAGAACGCTTCCTTCCATTAACTCCTTCTCTCTGCATTCGTCTTCTCTTAGACCTATGTGACACAGAACTTCTAAGAGGTATTGTCCTCGTTTAAGTATTTAACGAATATAACGTTATTTCAAACGTAAATACCTACAAAGAGAATAATACAGTTTCATATACAATAGAATATTATAAAAATCATAATGGAAACGCAATATTATTTTTCATTCGTAATAATATCATAAAATTGATTAAAAGAAATAGTTATAGAGAAGAGAAAATCAATGGGATAAAAGATTATAAGAAAATGAAGTAGAAACAACAATATATGTATTAAATTGGATTATAAATAAATATTGTTTTATTCGAATGAACTTTTTACTTATAATGACGCTTATTTATGAATCAACCCAACGTATACTTATAATCAAAAATCTTTTTGCAATTATAAACCCTCCTTTTCCTTGTGCGCAATCACATCGTCTCGCGAGAAGATAAAGGAACGCTTCCGATCTCTATTTAACGTCTACATTTATATCTGTAAGAGATGGTAGAAGTAGGGTGAGAGCATGGGGGAGGGGAGACAGGTGGAACCATTTCATATCTAACATCTCGCGGCCTATTATTCTCGCGATAATTTAAGGGCGAGTAGTTGTAACGCACGCGTGAGCGCACGAGCGAGCGCACGTAGAATGTACCCAGGTAGTTTATGCGCTGGCATTGTCTGGCCCCTGGTGTTATTTATGGTAAGGTTTCGCCTTCCAAAAACGGAAGGTGTGCTTCGCTAAGCCACGATGCGAATAACAATCGCACGATCCTCGACTATGCTCGCGCTTCTGCAAGCGGCCAAGCAAACGCGGTAATTAAGGATTAGCGCGGTGATTAGCGAAGGCGAAGGTATTTAAATCTCGATGGTACGATCTGCGAAACGAGCTATCCGGCAGCCGGCCTACGTCCTCGCTTCGAAACGACCGACTATACTTACGCGTAAAGGCGATACTGAAACTCACCGACGTCGGACGTCCCAATTAACGAGAAGTATCTTCTAATTAGGCACTCACCATTATTCTAATTTTCTTCGGCCTCGAACTTTACTTCGTCAACCTCCCGCCCCTCACCGTCTATCCTCCACCGTGGAAACGTAGTATCAGTGTCGATCCTATCGATTTCGTTAATATTCCATTTTCGTCAATAAAAATAAATAAAAAAAAAAAAAAAAAAATAACAAAAAAAAAAAAAAAGAATAGAATGGAACGAGTCGAATAGACGTGAATGTACGCATGTTATTGGCTTGAATTTTACTTTCTATAAAAATTAATTAAACAAAGAGATTTATCGGTGAAACAAATCCGACATATACGCAAAGTCGGACTAACGATGCTAATAAATCCACCGCGCTATCGCACGAAATACGGTAATAGTATTAAGTTGATGGGCGAAGATCGAAAGCTTCTCTCATACCTGTCGATATTCGAGCACACTGACGGTTTCGCCCGTAGATTTACGGCATTCCGTTTGCTGGATTATTCAATAAATTATTCGACGACGTTAATTATCCGGCTGTCGTTTGATCGCCATCGAAAACCGTCGAGTTGTTAATACTCTGAATAACTGAACGTTCGAAAATATAGGTATCTCAAAATGAGTGAGTGAGAGACAAAAAGAAAAGTGAGGCTTCATTAACAATTAAATCCACGCAGATCCTGTTTATTCTGTCCTCGTAGATCCTGCTTTCGTACATCGATTTTGTGAAATCCACGATTCATGAATAGGAGGAGGCTGTATGTTGAAGAGATTTTTCCACGTTCTATTCGTAAGGAAAACGCCTAGAGATACGAATTTTCACATCGTAACAGCCGATAAGAAAGTGCTTGGTATTCAACCACATTCTCGCATCTTCGTTGCACGCATTCTTTCTCATTGGCGTAGCTACCGATGAAAGCTTGCACGATCTCACAATCAAATGATATTTTTATCCTTTGCCTTTGCAAAAGGATAAAAAAGTAAAATTTCATATCTCTTGGTATCTCATGTGGGAGAGATTTGTTATATTTTTTAAAATTCTTTTTTAAAATTTTTTTTGTAATAAAAAATATTCCCAAAACTAATCAAAGTATTAGATTCAATGAAAAATAAGTAAAACATTGACGCTTATGTTGCTGCACGTACTACCTCTTTTATTTTCATCTAGGCGACTTGCATTACTCTTGTAAAAAAAAAGTAATCCTTAGAACGCCTACGCGCAGATGCTGACATTGTCAGGATTACGCGTAAAGTTGTTTAAGCACCTGTCCGTCCATTTAACTTATCGTCGGCTAAATACGTCAGGGCAAGTTGGTTTTTCACGCGCGAGTTAGATTCTACTCGACGTTAACTTTTATGCTAAGGTTCTTTTCGTTTGAAAAACTTTGTCTTCGAATTTTCTTATGAAAAAGGCATGCTTGTACAATAAATGTTATACATTTCTTTATTGAGAACTCGTCGCTTTTCATTTTCAGGTGTTCATGGTTTGACAAATGTGTCGATCGATTTACCGCTAGCAGTCGCAGCTGGCACGACGGTCAACATGAGCTGCAGATACGATCTGGAAACGGACATTCTCTACGCGGTGAAATGGTACAAGGGACAGGAATTTTTTCGATACGTTCCGAAAGAGGATCCACCAATCGAAGTTTTTGGAGATCTCGGTGCTAAAGTTGTGGTAAGAATTTTGTAACATCGAAATTTTCATGAAAGCGAGAGAGATTAGATTATATTGATCGTATGCTTGTGGTTAGGTGTATCTATAATGATCAATATTTAGCTAGTAACAGAACTAAATTCGACGGTAATTAGTGTAATTAATATGCAAGAAATATATATATATATATACCTACATATAAATATATATAAGTACGATATGTAGGTACGATAGAAACTATTTTTTATGATGGACGTTCTGGTTATTAAAAGACAATAATAAAGTTGGTCGAAAGTTGCGTCGACAAATCACGTCTTATATTTAAACCCGATGAATAATAATTGTGACTCAAGGAAAACTGTCAGATTATATTCTAATGAATTTCATCGAACATCAAACTTTCTTTTGTCTCGCATTCTTGTGTAAAGACTCAACTCCTCCATACGTTTAATCGATTGTTCCAACGGTACGACGTCAACAATGACGACGACGAGAACAACGATGACAACGTATGGGCAACGTATTAACGAGAGTCTTTTCAACGAAACGAAAAGCTAAGTAATTATTTCAAAATGTTCCTCTCGGTATTCTTTCGACATTTGATTTTCATTTATAAAGAGCTAACATAATCTTTCTTCCTAGATAAAATTCTTCGTAAAATATAAACGCGAAAAATTCAAAAATCTATATCACATAGAGAATTAGGTAATAATAAGATTACAATTTATTGCGTGTGTTACGCGTGTTGAATTAGATCAATCGTTTATACGGAATCGAGGTAAACATACGACACAATAAAAAAAAAACAATGCTGAATTAAAAACAGTTTAAAACCTTTGCAGGAAACACGGGTTTGCCGTCTGTTGCTATTTACTTACTTTTTCTCTTTCGCTCATGCAATGCTTTTCCAATTAGATTTTACCAGTGGAAAGAACCTACCCAACGTGCGGCCACCCTCGACTCGATAAATCGCGGTACGCAATGGAAGAGCCGTCGTACATACTACATTCGTATAGATAGTATAGAGAGAGAGAGAGAAACTAAAAAGACAAATATTCCCCATGAATTCGTGCTATTTTGTTAAACGAATATATCACTGTGAGTGTTTCGCTCGATGCTGGCACGAAACTTTATCCTACAGTTTTACGAGGGTAAAACGAAAATAACGCGAACGTCGAAAGTTCGTAAAACGTAGTAAGCGTATTCGAACGGAATCAGGTGGAAATCTCGTCGCTACGGCGTATCAATAGAAGTAGCAAAAGCTTTTCAACTTTAAATCGTCTCCATGGAATACATACTTTTGGTTCTAGTCGATGGGAAAGAAGCAAAAGGAAAGACATTATGTACGTAACATAAGCGCGCGCGTGGAAGAGAGAGAGAGAGAGAGAGAGAGAGAGAGAGAGAGAGAAGGAGAGAGAGAGAGAGATCGAGAGAGAAAGAGAAGGGATAGACGAGGATCGGTCCTCTCAAACGGCTTACGATTGGTGTACGTGCCAAGACCAAGCCATGAGAGCGGGAGGAAAATTGATTGTGTGATTTATATCGCGTTCTGCCACCGGCAACATATAATTAATCGTTGTTGCGAGCTATTGTTTGTCGCGGACGAGCGAACGCCGCGAGGATGTCAAAGCGGACGAGTAAGTGCGATCGATTTGCAATAAATGGCACTTGCCGGTTGTGCTCGCTCGGTCAATCCCGTGGTCTCTCCTGTTAAATTAACTGAAAATTTCAACTAACGTTACTTTCTCTTTTTACCCTCTCTCTCTCTCTCCCTCTCTTTCTCTTCCTCTCTTTCTCTTTCATTTGCATTGTTATTTCGTCCGTTATTTTGTCTCTTTGATAAAAAATTGTCCTCAGGTACCGATAGATACATGTGTTTTCAATTTTGTACTGATCGATGTTTCAGACGAATCGGAGCAACGCCAACTACGTGATTCTGAAGGATGTCCAGCCGAGTAATTCCGGAAAATATCGTTGCGAAGTTTCCGAGGACTTTCCGTCCTTTAATACCCTAATGGTTTTTGATTATATGCACGTGGCCAGTGAGTATCGTCAGAAATGTATCTGATGAGAGGTAACCGCGGATCGTATACCAAATTCCTAGAGTGTCCAATATGTACGAAGGAAAAAAGAAAAGTGGAAATACGAATGAAAAAAAGAGCAACTATCGAGTGGATTTGATATTTCGTTCGTTTGTGCGCGTACTTACCTGTCATTCTCCGATTTTTTATTTTCAACACTGAATTAATTAATCGAATTCAACTCCTTTGATAATTACTCTTTAATCAAATAATATAAAAACTCGAAACTTTTCCGATGAGAACTTAGGGGAGGGAAGAGGGGGGGGGAGGAGATGGGAGAAACAGTTCTTTCACTTTCTCAATTATTCTCTCTTCCTTCAATGCAATTCATCTCAACGAACGACATCGTAAAAATTCAATTAAAACTCTCTCGCGAGTCGTTAACATTCTCCTACGTGGTGGTCTATAAGAATAATCGAAAGGAAGACTTGCTCGCCGTTATTTTGATTTTTCTCTCTTTTTCTCTTCTTCTTCGTAAAGATCCGTCTTTCAACGGTTTCACGTGTGCCTTTCATTACCGCCATTAATTATACTACATGGCGAGCGGCATTGTCACCGTAATCGCGATCAATTAAAACGCAGTTAGGCGAGAAAAGGTTGACAAACAGGAGAAGAAAGAGATAGAATGTAGCAAGGAGAGAAGGACAGAGAAGAAAGGCAAGAATCAGTAAGTTCGTTCCCATAGCTCTTCTCGTGTATCTCGGCGAACGTCGACCTAACGACGGGCAAGTACAAGTAGCTATCCTTCTTTGAAGGACCGAGGTGATCGTCTCTTCTTTCCTATCACGGATCTCTCGTGAAAGCTCGATCCTGCAGATCGAGCGATCGTCGAGGTAACCCTTTCCCCTCTCATTTTTCTTCACATTCTTTTATTTCTTAATATGAAAGCTTTTGTATCCCCTTTGGCGCATTCTCACGAAGCAATATCGAGATTTGCGACGCGTTGGAAATGATAATATCCTTCGTAGCTGTGTCCTTGAAAGTTGGAAGGATCGCGAGAAAGGACCGGTTGGTCGAGGCGGAAGTCGTGCATGAGAAGCGAAACAATTCTCGGACAGTTTACTGGATCGCCGTGCGCTTGATACATTTCGCTTTGAGAGAATGAAAAAGAAAGAGAAAGAGCGAATGAGAGAGAGAGATAGAGAGAGAGAGAAAGAGAAAGAAAGAGAATTTACTGCCTTTCACGGTGCTTACTATAACGATTCTTTTGCCTGTTCGCATATAATTTATTAGTCACGTGTGCGTTGCTCCGACCATGGAGAAGAGCTTGTAACGTCAAACGATATATCGCGGAATCGATTTTCATTTTCAATCTTCGCTCTTCTGACATTTCGATGAGTTTCATGCTACGCGACGATATAAAGGTAATCCAAGTTCTACCCTTTCCTCTCCCCTTCTTTTTCTCTCTCTCTTTCTCGAATTCCATCGAACCTCTTTAAATATCAATGACGAACAAAGTCGAAGTATTGCGTCAAGGAAACCGTGAAAGTTCTCGTTACGTTTCTCCGTGGCTGTCCTTAAAGTCATTAAGTGCCGTAAAAAGCATCGTTCGAATTTTTCTATAAGGATTGCTTTTCAACGCGGCGAACAATGATCCTGACCCAGCGACTTCGTCGCGACACCTTATTAGTACCGAGTCGCTTTTTGTCGCTACCGGGAACGAACGAAAGAGAAGGAAAAATAAAAAAGAGGAAATGACGGAGAAGAATAGAAACGTAACAATGGTCAAAGATGTAGAAAGTCGTTATACCCAACAAAAAGTTTCTTCTACTATTGGCGATGCTCGATACCCGTTATGATGAACGCTCTTTGAATTTTAGGTCTCCCAAAAGGTGATCCGGAAGTGAACGTAGAGAAACAAAGATACGCGGTCGGTGACACTGTAAGAGGCAACTGTACCGTGCCTTCAGGAAATCCTCCGGCCAATATAACGTGGACTGTCAATGGAAATCAGGTTGGTAACGCCGGCCGACAATCGGTTTCGATTACGTCAACTTTTTTAACGATATTTTTCAACGATCATAAATAGCCAATCTTTCATACTCTTTTAAAACTTCCTATTCGATCGATTTAGCCGCACCCCTTACCAGCCGCGTTAATTATTCATTGATACGCTTTATCACTCTATTATGTTCACCCGGCGCTAAATATATGAAGCTTTTAATTTAATGGCTAGATAAAAGTGGATCGAGGTTGAGGCACGTTGAATTTTAATGCGGATTTATACAGGCACGAATTTGAAAATTACAAAAGTGAACGGGAAATAAATTCGTGTCACGTTGTCGAGTTATTCGTGTAGACGTAAATCCATTATTTCTTTGTTGGTTTCTGATAAAACTGCTTGACAATACGATATTCATTGAATGTTGATTAAACGCTAATTAATAGGAAATAAAAATGAATGCGATCGGATCATACGACGTTTAATTTTTTCTCTCGGAATCCGTACAAAATCGTATAATATTCGATTTTTTATCGCCGTGATGATATCCATTACGCGTTCGTTCTAATAAATCGTCTTTAATTTTTATCGAAAAAATAATTTTTTTCATATATTCGATACCTTAAGACATACCTTGTTAACGAAAAAACAAATGCAAATACGTGATTTATTTATATTTATATCAAGAGTTGAATCTAGGTGTTAACTATAGAATTAATTTTAAAGATTTGTTTTAAAATTGACTTTAGTGCGTCGACCAAATCTTACGTGCTATATAAATTTAATTACTATATACTATATAAATATAATTACTTTTACGAAGACGATCCTTTCATAATTTGAAATATTACACATATTTTATAGCAAGAAATTTTTTAAAAAGAAATTCGTCTAAGATCTCGCTAAATTAAAGATCATACTATATTATTATAGTCATATAGAAAATCAGAGAAAAAAATCAGCTTACGATCATATTCAGACGTTATTATGAGGCTTCTGTACGTGAGTCTCTTTTCTACGAGCATTGCACTTCTAGAGTGGAACTTTTATAGTCGCTCGTGAATTTTACGTCGAATCGAATGTTTCCAAAGTCTCGTATAAAGTGCGTTTCAATGTGAAGTATGCCTATATAAAGGCGATGTCGGTGGAGTACCGTACGTATTCAAGAGAATAAAAAAGAATTTTACGATAGAGAATGCCATCGTGAAAATCGTATCCGATTCGATTTTACTTTTCCAAGCGTGTACGCGTCTTTCGCATTTTTCGTATCGAGATATATACGAGAACGAAAGTCAAATACCAAAGGTATAAAAAGAATAATGATAAGTATTAATTAAAAAGTTTTTAGTCGATCCACTTGTTCAAAGATAATCGTCGAGGCATAAACGTTCACGGATATTAAATTACGAAGTTGCAAATTACAATGAGTATTTCGCGTGTATATATGCCATAGAACTTCGATCGAAAATATCAACGAAGGCTTTTGTGATACTTGAATGGATTTAAAAAAAAAAAAAAAAAAAAAAAAAAAAAGAATTATTATAGCAAAGCAAAGCCGCGCAAAGCAAAGCCCGCGCGATACCATTCAGGAAATTATAAACTGCCCGTACGTGATGCACCATATCGATGGATTCTGACAGACTTCATTTAATCCGGAACTTCCATTTCGATGCAACAGAGTAATTTGAAAGATTTTATAGCCGTTTTAAGAATTCAATAAATATTATTAACCAAATGCATTGCAAATTATTTACGATTCTTGAAGGAGGCGATATTGTGTAAACGAGTGGCAGGAAGTAGTAAGGATAATTTTCCGTCCTTCTTCCTTCATTATCCTCATTTCTCGATCATAAAACTTACGATGATAATAAGAAGATGGTATCATATCATTAAATTTTCAACCAATCAGTTTCTCGCTATTACTATATGAATTTATCTTTATCTGATTTTAACTGATATCTATACGCATTTCTATCAAAGGTAAACTCGTCCTTCATAATGAACATCACGGACAAATTCATCGACAATCATCACATGGCTATAGCAGGCTTGGACTTTGAGATTGCTTCGAATACCTTCAGCAATGGCAAACTACAGGTCGTTTGTAACGCCAATGTCTTTCATCTTTATCAGAAGAAGGCCGAAGTCCTTTTAAAGGAGGAACGACCGATATTGGCTTCCGTACTGGGAACTCGTGAATCTTCTTACATTGGTACGGTAATGTTAATCGTTATAATATTAATGGATCGTTCCTAATACGATTATGTTCCATACATACTGGTTACTACTCGATTATAAATCAATCTGTGTGACCTTAGAGATAAAACAAAAAAATAAATGTGGTCTTATAGCAATGATTCGTTATTGCAGTAGACTTTGTCGTGTATATCTACTAGCATTTACATTCGATATCTTTTTGTTTTAGGTAATGCAGCAAGACGCGTTGAGGAGTGGTTTTGCACAGGTGTACTGGCTACCTTGCTGCTGTGCAATCTGAGATAACATCTGTGAACATCGACTGGATTTATGCATACTACTGTGTCGGAGAGGAAGAGAATAAAATTGTTTGTAAAATTTCGAAAATATTAATATGAGGAGGAGAAAAGAAAAACAGAGAAAAGAGAGAAAGAGAAGGGAAGAAAGAGAAAGAAAAAGAGGCGAGAGAGAGAGAGAGAGAGAGAGAGAGAGAGAGAGAGTTTTTCGTTAAAATAAGTATCGAACGTATGTTATTCGTGTAAATAGGATAAAAAAAATTTAGTAAAATATCTACGTGTATGCGACATGCGTCATCTCGTCGTCACATGAGACGACTTTGTAATCCGAATAATGTGTCGTATTATAATATATTAGGATCGACGATACGTCGCGCTAAAATAACGAAAACTTTTTTCGAACACATTATATGATGTTTTTTATCCTCCGACAATGATTTTGATACCTTCTCTGTACCGTTGTAGCCAATACAATGTGACCCATCACGTTTGTAGGGCAAAAACTGTTATCGTTCATAAACGAGGTTTTATTTCAATGAAAAATGAATAAATGATTCACCTTCGTTACTTCACTGTTTCATCTTTCCTATGTTATACCCGATTTCTCTATATATGTAACTTGTTCTGTATAAGCTATGATGTATCTGTCATGAATAATATCAAGGAATAGAAAAGGAAAATAATTTATTTATTTGGAAAAGTACAGTTATTTTTATTATTACCATATTTATTTGTGTGGATCACAGAAAGGTAAAGTATAAAATAATTATCTTGTAAAAGATAAAGTAAATTAGTTTCTGCACAAGTGACATAAAATATATAAGACAAGAATTATATCTACATAGAAATAATAATTACAATTATGATCAAGTGAATGAGAATATATTTAAATTGGCAGACAGTGATATGAAGCTTACAAAGAAACTTAATATTACAGGAGCTCTAAATGTTCTTGTGTTTCTTAATGTATAATGAAATATAAATTAATAGAAATTTTGAAAATTTTTAAAAATTTGTAACAGAAACAAAACATTTATTTATTATCATTCAGCCTATGTATGCTTTGTGATTTCTTTTTACATTGGATTCTGAATTTTCATCTGAATTATGCTTACTGTTGCATCTCTAATTTTACTTTTCTCTAAACCAACTTGCTGAATCTTTTCCATTTGTTCTGTAACATATTCGACTCTTCCCTTGAAATATTCCTTTGCATCCTGTATGCTCTTTTGTGCATAATAACCAGTCCCTATATCAACTAATACATTATTTGTGTTTGCGAGCTTTCCAGTAACATACATTGATCCGGTAAGTGGAACAAGTATTTCCTTTCCTATAAAATACACAATAAAAAAAAATGATTATTTAATACAAAATATGTCCATTATAAGGAGTATTTATTTAGTTCTTCTGATTTTTCTTAATAACGTGATTTTTAAAATAGAAAAAAGCTATGAAAATTTAATTGGAATAAAGAGATATCCTTTGAATGGAAAAATTTCCTAACCTATAAAAGTACATTCTACAAAAAGGAATTATATACAATTAATTAATCATTATTAAAGGATAATATTTTAAGCACTGACCTTGGACTTTAGGTGTAATTTTTTCCAAACACGATCCAGACTCTAGGAATCTACTTTGTGCGAGTTTCAATTTGTGCAAAGAATCTTGAAAGACGTTAAGTTCTTGATCCATTTGTTGTTTCAAGTGCACTAATTGTTGGAAATTTAAATTGGAAATATCGATTTGTTGCATCTGAGATCCATCAGATAACGATATTTCTGACATGTTTAAATCTTAATTTAATAATCACACTAGTTTATCTCAAAAAAACCGATCAGTTAACACCGAGCGTACTTTTTTTAGGACATCCAAACATGGACAAAACGAAACTAACGACAACGTTATCCCACCTAAGACTTTAAAATTCTACCAACTGGCAGCACTTACCAAGTAAAACACAACTGCCATCTGACCAACGGATAAGTATTTTTGATATCAACAAATAATATTAAGAATAATATTATAAAATTAATTTCTTTTTTTTTTTATGATATATCAACGTATCATACTAATTAAAATGAATACTAGTTCGTAATTATTTAAATGAATGTTATATATTTTTATGAATTATCAGTGTCTACTTTTGTCGATAATGTCGGTTACACATATGATTCATCGATAAGGAACTTCTCTAATGTTCCAAAATAAATAACATAATGAAGAAAAATTTTCACGGTCGTATTTAATAACAAAAGAATCGATTCGTCGAGCTAGACTCCTGAGATATACGTAACAGTACGAATTCGTACTTACTCGTATAAACAGCTTTCTTACCGATCTCTTCAAGATCATTTTGTATCTTTAAAATTATTTAGTCTCAAAACTTATAATTTTAATTAATTATTTATATAATTAATATTAAAATTTCTTTTAGAATTATTAATTAGTTTATCTTATTAAAAATAACGTATATAATATTATCTCTTCTCTACCAACGTTAGTAGAAATCTATTTGATCGATAGAACGCTTGTAGCTTTCTATAAAATAATTTGAAGTAGCGCTTTCTTGCGTAGGATAAGAACAAATGAGAAAATATATTTGTATAATTATATCACATTATTAATTTATTTTATTTTATACGCATCTTTGCTTACATACTCCAATATCTAAACATATCAATTAAATCTAAATTTGCATATAATTGCGTACCGAGCTAAAAATAAAAAAAATTCTCTCTAGTTTATTCATCTATTTATGCCATGGTGGTGATTATCGAGTTTTTTCTTTTATATTCACATTAATTTTTATTAGATTTGCCTACATGAAATGAAGCATTTATAATTGCGTACGACAAATATTTTTCTTCTTTTTTTCTTTTTCTTCAGATGAACATTGGCTTGAAGATATTCCAAGGACATCCAAATGTAGACATGCTTGCGGACAATAAAGAAGGATCTTCAATGACGGAAACAATTAATTTTTGTGCGCTCTTAATTTAAAACGTATGTCAATATTTGTAGACAGATGTTCAATCGACGAATATGATTATAATAACTTTAACACTTTTTTTTTACAGGACGATCATTCGATTCTTAGAGCGCAAAGTTGTTTTATTGTACTTTCACGTCGTCCGTAATTATGTGGATATTTTAAATAAACAATAACTTCCTCTGACAATAGGTTTCATTGATTTTTATAGATTCTCATCGATTAACTACATCGCATCGGATACTAAATATTTATTTTCACAATCAAGCAACAGATCTTATATTTATGTGACATTTTGTCATTAATACATATACATTTCTTTCTAATTTTTTCATATATATATATATATATATATATTTATATATTATATCGGAGGACATTACGTTTGCCATAAATGTTCTGATTTTTACACACGTGACCCTTTAAGGTTATTTTATACACGTGCACAGCTCTATTTGCGTATTAACGATAGAATTTTACTATTTATAGTTGAAGAAATTAAGCGCGAAATGAAACATAAAAATACGAAGTAGTGCTCTACGTAAAAAAAACATGTCGATTATATTAATAACCTTTAAGGGTCAGTGAAGTAGAGATTGTCAAGCGAGAGCACGCGCAAACGGTATTGTCTAGAATTTAATGATAATGTGTTTCCTTTGTTGATCCCACGTATTAATCAGGAGAATTTAGAAAATTACAACGTAATTGTTGTAATCATATTTTTTTCTGTACTTTCCTTTCTTTTTCTTTTTTTTTTCTTTTTTTTTTTTAACAAGCTAATAATTTTCCTTGTAAATGTTCCTAAGTTCACAAACAGTTTTCAAATTTATAATAGTATCGACTGTCTCTTTAAATCATTAAATCTCAAGTAAAATACAATAGAAACGATTTTCTATACACTTTATACCGTAAAATTTCGTTTTTTGAATTTATTATAATAGGTATCTTTCGAGCAGCTAACTCATTAATTAAGTTATACTTTAGTTCATTAGCATGGAAACAAGTTTCCGTATCGTTAGGCCAAATTGGAAAATGAATTAACGATGTTTATCGCCACTTAGATATGCGCCGTGGAACGATCAATGTTCTTGCTCTCGATTTTTTTTTTTTTTTTTATTAATTCTCCATCCTCTTTATTTTGAAGAAATATTTATAATGAGTCATTTATAAAGAAATAATATCTTTCGCCGTATGAATCGAAATACATATTTAACCGTTCTTTGATATGCGATCAGAATTGCCTTAGAGTCGAAATCGACTTATAGCTCTTTGTTTTCCTTATTATGTATCTTGTCTTGAGGTAGAGAACATTTGTTTCGAGATGAATGAAAAGTGTGAATGCGAGATGGAGCATTTCTTAAGCGAAGAATAGAAACATGTTGAATCTTCTAAGATATCCCAGTCACAATTTCTAATATTGAGTATGTGCCATGTTTTTCTTGGTTAACAGCGCATCTTCTTTTCTTTTCTTTTTTTCTTCATTTTCTTTTTTACAATAAATACCTAATTTATCTGCTTTATATGTAAAAAAAGCATCATCGTAATTAATAATACGACGTACGTAAACTCGAGTTTCTCGATCGTCAGAATTTAAATATTATACATAGGCTTTTATGTGACGTATTATTTCGTGTGAATCGTCCTTAGGACAATCTTAAAATCATACTATTATAGATATTATTTATTCTCTACATATTGCCCCGATATCGATAACACTACGTAGTACATACAGATTTTTTTTTTTTCTATACAAGTACTAATTACATCGCATAACGTCGAAACAACGTTATATCCCCTGTGATTTATCTTTGTACAAGAAGCGATAATTTTATTCGATATTTCATAAAGTAGAATTCTTGTTAGGTATCGAATGAGAAACGGAAGATAAGGAAGCGATTTTTTATGAGGTATTTTCGATACAGATATTTAAGTCACGATACAATGATATTTTTTTTGGCTTAAAGTGACGTCTATCGAGAAAATGTGTATTAGATTCTTTCGAGAATAATCGCAAAGAAGAAATGACTTTTGAGATTGGCAGTGAATTTTGGAAGTTGTCCAAAGTGCCAAAAATTTGTTAGTGCATTCCACTCAGTATGAATATAATAATTTAACGATAATTATTTGCTTCTCCGATACTTAATGTATTTGAATACATTAAGTACAATAAAGTGTGAATCATACATACATACAGATATATATATATATATATATATATATATATATATATATATATTCACATACACATATACATGCATACGCACATCCATTTATTCATTCAACTGTGCATCTATGAATCCACGTATCTGTAAATTTACCGATCTGTGCTTACTTTGCGCTTATTGTGCTTATAGCGCATACCGCGCATCCACGCATGCACACATTTGTGTTTGCGTTCACATTTGTATTCTTGTTTAATTAAATGTCGATGCGTAACAGTATATAAGCTTTATCGACACATACCGTATTATTAGTATTTCTTGAACTTCATAGAATTTTGGAAGTATTTATACAAGCAGTTACACATATAACAACGTAGCTTATCTTAGTATTTAATTTTCGGAAGGAGATCACTTTAGTCGCTAATATTTGAATTTTAAAAATTAAAAATTAAAAATTTACAAAGAAAAAAGGAAGAAAAGAATTATAAACTGATTAAGCATAACTTTTTTTCAATTCTTTCCCTGTTCAATAAATCAATTTTGTATATTTTGTAAAAATAAAAATGATCGATCATTTTGAAGCTCATAGAATAAGACAGAGAAAAGGAAAAGAAGAAATTTAAAAAAGTAACAAAAGCGGTACTAATGATTGAATAAGTAGCATAATTATCGATCGCATCGAAGTACGAACGATCGCTCGTCCCGAGTAAAATATTATATTCGAGAAAGGTCAGAGAAAAAGGCCTACGCATTGATAGGCCACCCCAGGGCAGTGTGTATCTGGATCCAATATGGTTCCACGATAAAATTCTCGAACATCCGATATTTTCTCGAAACAAGCTGTTCTAACTCAGTTCGTTGCTCGTAAAAAAGAGTCGCGTGTCATAGAGAGATTTTAACAGTTTTTTTTTTTTTATTTTATTTCCTCTGCTAATAAATGCGTGCAGCCATTGAATAATATTTTTCATTTTTAAATTTTAGATTTGAAGTCTGATCGGTCAAGATAGATTGTACGTATAGAACGTCACTAAAGTCCATATAATATTCTATAATAATTATCTCAAGCATTTTTTCACTTTTTGTCTTTCATGTGGCGAACGAAGCATCGTTCGATATATATATATATATATTTTTTTTTTCTGGTTAATCAAGCTTATTAAACATACATTAAAGAGATTCGTTAAATATAATCTATCATCTAATGTGTAGCATTTTCACCTCGAGGTTTTCCACCGTTCTAATTAGGATATCGATCTTATTTTCAGAAATGGACAGGTCGCGTTAAAAAATGTATTTAAGAATGAAAAAGTCAATTGATTTGCTTCGCAGAATAGGTTCGCGTTTAAAGTACTTTCTCTTCTCAGAATATTTAATCTCACGACAAAGGGAACATCGCAAATATATTGACGTTCTTCTGTACAGTCTTCATTGAGAAATAATTGTAATTATGTAGCTATACCTTTCGTTCCGTTCGGTTGTGCCTTCAAAGCACATCGTCGTTCTTTAACAGCAAAGTTGATGTTTTCGAGCTTACGCTGAATGCCCACCGACGGTTTAATTAATTATTATCTTTAATTGATATGAGACACGATAATTACTTTTCTAAAAACTACGTTACGTGATACGATTTCAGCATGTTTTTCTATTTTTTTTTGTAACATAAATTTTAACAAGTATTCACACATATACAATATGTACATCTGAATATAGATGTCGAACAATGTCAACAAAAAGTGTTTTCTTCTATATACACGAAGCTCATAGTACATAGATTTTTTTTTCACGAGTCGCCGCTTGACTAGATTATTGTCCGCTTTCACCGCAATTACGATGCGTGGGAATATTTCGATACGCGTTATGGAAGGCCTTAGAGTCGAATTTTTATTTAATTTTTATCTTTTTTTTTTTTTTGTTTTTATAGCATTTACCATATACTCAAACAAAAGTAGGTACGACGTACTACTTTACCTATTCGACGCGATTTTTTATTTACGTCATGTGTAGATCACCCTTAAGTATTCTCGTAAAGGTTTTCTTAAATTGTTGATTGGCCAGGGCATAGCAGAAGGGATTCATTGGACTGTTTGCATAGCAAAGGAAATAGGAGAACATGAAGAGATGTTCATTCGTACATGGAGGATTCGTACAAAAGCCTTCGACGAGAGCCAGAATGTGATAAGGGGTCCAACAGGCAACAAAAGCTCCAAGAATAAAAGATATCGTTCTGAAGGCTTTGCGTGCTCTGTTTTCAGTCCTTGACTTTTGTCGTCCCATTGTCGGATTTCTCTGAGTTTTGGCTTTTAATCGTTTGCCGATGGTTTTGACGAAGTCTCTTCTAGAGCCGCTTTCTTCCTCATTTTCGGTTTCTCTCTTTTTTGATTGTTTCTTAGACTCTTGTCCGTCTGTACCAGAAATCGTTGGCACCATACTACTCGACGATGAATTTTGCGGTGGATTATTATTGATCTTAGTGACTTGATCAGAGAATCTTTCAGTCGCTTGATCAGAAAATCTCTCGGTCGTACTATTGGATGTTTCAACAATCTTTGCATTACCGATAACAGTTGTGACTGGTTGACGTTTAGTGTCTTCAGCCTTTACGGTTACTTCGGTATGCACTTTGCTCACTGTAGGAGATGTTTGAGATGCGGCGTTTGTTTGTTGGGTAATAAAGACACGTGGTGGATGCGTTTGACTCGAGGCATTCGACATAGCCGGTTGCTGTTGTTGACCCTGTTTGCTCGATGGAGCCATTTGATTTGCGCCAGCTTGTTGAGTTGCTCTGAGGAGCGCGGCTTGTAACAAGCTAGTCGTAGTCGCCGTAGAAGTAGCATTACAGAGAATAGGCGATGATGGTGCCGTCGAAAGAGGATTTGCTAAACTGCACGAGAAAGAGGAAGGTGGGCTTTCGTAGGAAGGACTTGGGAGAATGACCGAACTCTCGTCCATGTACCTCAAGTCGGCTCCATCGAGGCCAGTTAGAATGTCAAAGGTACCTTGACCATGACTGGGAACGACCAAAGACTTTGGTCTGTCACCGGACGATGAGGTTGAAGGACTTCCTGTTATCGGTGGACTGCTTTGAAACTGCGTGGGTGGAGGTATGATATTTTGTTGAGAACTATTCAGTGAAAGTTGTCGGCTTTGAACGAGCGGTGTTGTTTCTTCGTTCGACGTGGTCACCTGTTTACTACTGTAAACGTCGATAGATTTTAATGATTGTTCTGGGGTTAAAGTTTGACTACTCGATTTGTCTGGCTCGACAGGATTATCGGTGTCTAGAAGACTGAGCTCCTGTATTTTCGGCAGTGTTTGGCCTTTTTGAGTCATCGTGCTAGATTCACAGACCGGACTCGTTGTCGGTAAGCTTTTCTTCGTGATTGGTACGCTTGTTTCGATCTTAACGGGTACGATGCCGTTTAATCGACCATTGGTGGCGAACACTTGAAGCGCCCCAGATTGGACAACCAGGCCGGCAAGAGATGAACGTTTCTTGATGTTACTCAGTTGTTGAGACGGCCCAACGGTACTTTCTTCGTCGGAGTCGAAGGCCGGGCTGCTAGAGCGTTCAGATTTTTCAGTTTCTGTAGGCATTGTACTTGCATATGTGATCTTGTCCGCAGCATCTTCTGTTCCACCAGATCCCGAAACTTTAGACGACTTTTGTCCGCTATCGGCACCAATCGTATTATCTTCTTGACCACCCGACAAGCTTACTCTTGGTTTATCTTGACTCAACAAAGTACTTTGAGTCTTTGACATACCTATACCTGCTGCACGACCAGCCATTCCGGACATGGCACCGGCACTCAACGCCACCATCGATTGCATTTTTCTCTGCTTCATTTCGCTCTTCTTTTGCATGTCGTAGGCGGTTTTATAAATTCCTCCGTAGAGAATGAAGAGAACTATCAGCGTCGTCCAATAATAACCGATTATAAGCGCGGTATTGAACACTGGATCTTTGAGGAACTGCACCGCGCACTGTCCTGGATTAAGGTCCCTATAACCGATGAAGTGTTCCCAACCGAATATACTGATGAAGAAGAGAAGTGCCGGTATGATCCAAGTAATAGTCACCATCCAAATGACACGATTTTTTGTACGCCAGCTGCGATATTGCGCAGCGATTTTCACCGAGCAAAAGCGATCGATCGTAATCAAGAGGACCGTGTACTGTGACACCAGACAGACGGTGTAGTCTACGGATAGCCATAGGTCGCAGAGTAGAGGTCCAAGATTCCAATAGCCCATTAGAACATATACCGTATAGAATGGCATTGAGACTGTACCTGTGTAACAACGAAGATATAGTAGGTTCGATCAGTTCTATTGTGTTTGTGTATGATGAAACAATCGTTCTTCGGAACATCTATAACGTCCGACCCACATCGTTTACTACTACTACTTCTACTATCACTATGACTAACCTGTCATATCAACGTAGGTATGATATTAAACGAGAGAAAAAAGCGAAATAAAAACAGACTGTGTGCTCCTCGAGATATCATTTTTACTTCCATCCATTTTTATGAGTTTTAAGAACGCCAAGAAATTATTTTACGAAAAATTAGATTCCATATATGAGGATCTTACCGATGAGCATGTCAGTGGCAGCTAACGATGCAATGAAATAGTTGCTCGGCTGTCTGATGGCTCTGTCGACGATAAATGCCAATAATACAAGAATATTACCACCCACTGTCAATAGTATACATATCGCAAGGCATATAGCTATCAGGACTGTTTGCCAGAGTTCGAAGGGTGGTAAAACAGGTGCTATATCTGTTTGATAAAGAAATGATATATTGTTTTATTAATTAATAATGAAAACATTTTTAACAGATGTATTTACTTTCGGAAAAATAAAAAAGATAAAATAGAAAGAGAGATTTATTTCACGTGAAATTAATTGAAAACGTACGACTCAAAGAATTGTTTAATCTCAGTTACATTACCCAGTGACATTGGGGTTGTTATATTTCCTGGAATCGAGATATTGGTTGCATTTGTTGGAAACCATTCCGGCAAAAGTTCCCCGTATTCACCGCTACTCCAGCGTGGATCATCGGGATCAGGCCAAGTTCCATTCAACTGAGTACATTCCGCTGTCAAAATCTGATTGTATACGTATCTGCAGAGACGCTCTCGTTGCCTTTTCAGCTTCCTGAAATAAGAGAAACAAGGAAAAAAAAAGAAAAGAAACGAAATGATATCGCATGATCGTTCATCTACAAAGAATATAAAGAGTGGGATCGGATAGAAATTTTGTTAATACAATCTAATACAATAAATTGCGACGAGATATTTTAAGTTATGATATTTGTAAAATAAAATCGTCATCGAATCGTCGAATATTTCTCGGGAATATATCGAAAATATCGTTACTTTCTTTCTTTTTTTTTGCTTTCTTAGAGGTTCATGCTTGCTAACATCGAAGAAAATGTGACACCGGTATTTCCTGACTCCTGGTCGAACACCCCCATCTTCTTCCACTCCTTTTCCCCACCTTCTTCTTTTCTACCGTCTTCCCTTGTGCTCTATGAAGCGTCGTTGCAGTGGCAACACGAGAGGCAAGTCAAAGGCTGAATACACTGAGCACACAATGAGCTTGAAATAAGCATGAATGGAACCACATCTATCCCTCCCGTCACATACCGGTTCCGTCGCTGCCAGGCAAGAAACGACGACGCGCGCCTTAAAGAGGGTGAATCTTTTTGTGAACGACGATATGAGTCGACGATCCCAATTCCAGTGCCTCAAAAGATTTCACTTGGACCTCGTTTCAACCTTTTCCACCATTGAATCATTTATTATAACATTAGAGCTGCTCAAATATTATTTGTTTTATATTTATTCCATTATTTTTCAGCTAATAATATTTGTATTAACTCCAATGATGGAGTAACATTTTCGATGAATTTTATTTTTAAACATTTAGTTGTTGTACGAGAATTAAGATAAATTTTTTTAATAATCTATTTCCTTTTCGATTATCTGTTAGCTTGAAATTTAATGGGTAATTTACATCGATGTATTTACATTATTTTTGACGATTTTTACTTTTTCATGGTTTGTCTTTGACTTTCATACTTATGCTTTCGGGAATTAATGAACGTCATTGTAACGCTATTACAATAATGGAAGAGAGACTATTATCGTAGCGAGCTACCGGGGCAGATAAGGAAGTGGAGCGTATAAAAAGCCGGGAAAGTAGAGAGTATCCATTGTTTCAATCTTCTAGACTCCGGAGACTAAACCCGGGGAATCCGTATAAAAATAGTTGGAGAGACACAACAGTTCATTTTTTTTTTGTCTTTTTTACTCATTAGATTTAAGTTGAAAATAAGTCTGATAACGTCGTATTAAGTTTTCTATTGATATCGTAATCAGTCAAGAAGAGTCATGCGTTTGCTATATATTTTCTCGTTATTTTTTTGAATAATATAAATAGAACGATGATTTATAGATAATTCGAAAATAAGAAAATATATTTTTCTTTTAATGAAACAATCTTTTTTTACAAATTCTAGCGTAATATAATTCGCGATTATCCATTCCACGTTATTGATAGGGGTTCTGCTTTGTCAGCTTTAACATGAAAGGATCCCAAAGAAATAACTGGATTTAGCATCTATAATTGTCTCGATAAGCAACATCTT
Organism: Vespa velutina; assembly: GCF_912470025.1. Classification (NCBI taxonomy): domain Eukaryota; kingdom Metazoa; phylum Arthropoda; class Insecta; order Hymenoptera; family Vespidae; genus Vespa; species Vespa velutina. Next base: position 14,045,019 of record NC_062189.1, read on the forward strand.
TAATTATCCTTCGTTTATGAGGAGGTACCGAGGTATAGGACTTTTCTCGTAATATTTCATTTCACTTTCAATAATGTTCTCAAGGACTGAAGGATGAATCGAACGGTCGAAGGAGCGGCTAGTCGTTCAATGATGAAGAGAAATGAGTATATCCACTTTTCGAATTACTATTTACCTCGTCGTGAGAGGCGAACCTTAGATTAGACTGGTTTTCGAATGAGAAAGTTCAAATGGCCGCACGTCTGAGCGCGTAATCGAGTAGAATCGCAAAACGAAAACTCATGGAAAGCCAATGTTAAAGGGGATGATGAAGAGTTGAAAAAGAGGGTCCTCGATGGGCTTTTATGATTCTAAACCCTTAACCGGAAGAATAGAAAAAGCCTTTTATCTAATGAGTTGTAATACCCATATTGTTAAGATCGTTTGTTTGTAATTCGATTTCGTGGATTCTGTGTTCGAGGAGAACAGACGGAAAATTGTGAATATGTGCATGGAAGAATTGAGTCATTTTTAGAAATAAAAGACAAAAATCCGGACACGATAATGCAGTGAGATAATTAAAAAGGAGTATCGGATGTATTTACTTTACAGAATTCTAAAAAATTTTTATCTGATACGTTGATACCGATGATAATATCTTATTCTTATAATGAGATTCGAAAAATTCGCTCGGGCATTTTTATATCGTGCATATAGTATATATCCTATATCCTATATATATATATATATATATATATATATATATATATATATATATATATATATATATATGTATAGCATAATAGAGAATGAGAAGGAGAAAACGAACGTCCTCTTCAAACGAATGAATTTTACGAATTTTAGTTGAATACCGTGCGATGTAAAGAGATTAGAATTCAACAAGGAGTAGCCTGAAAGAGTAGAAATAGAAAAGGGAAAGACAAGGAGAGACGAACATGAAGGCAATGCCGAGTGGGGAATATGAAAAAATGAACTTGACTGAAGGAGTATCTTTACAATACTACATAAGCTTTCATGAATCTGCTTGGGAAAAAAGAGTATATAGACGGTCCACTTGTAATTAAAAAATTGCATATAAAAAAAAAGATATATATATATATATACAAACATACGTACCATACATATGTATAAATATAAATATAAATATAAATATAAATATAAATATAAATATAAATATAAATATATATATATATATATATATATATGTGTGTGTGTGTGTGTGTGTGTGTGTGTGTGTACGTATCTGTATTCGTTAATTTTGAGAATTGTTACTTCTTGCATTAGTGCATTATTTATCGTGTATTAGTTCTATGATTACATGCATAGCTTGTTTTGTTTGCATCACAGGTAAATTTAATTGATCTAACGAATATATCGGTTTATCGAATACAAGCAACAAACATGATGGACGCATGAATCAGTGTTTATCGACGAATACGGAAATGTTATATCACCTCTTGCTCGATTTATTTCGGTGAGATTTCGAGATTTAGACTTTAAACGGAGCAGTATTAAAACTTAATCTTTTCTGCTGTTACAGTCGTGGAAATATTCTACTAGGAGAAGAGCAATCGTAATGTGGCTCCTTTCTACCAACACCGAAGAGGTACATCATCGTTATAATGAGACTCACCGGTGGTAACCTGTGGGTAGAACATCTATCTTTCTGGTGTATGTGTGCCAAGAGGGTGGCAAAAGGGAGCGGCTATATAAGTCCGTCGAGCAGAGGATCATCGCCGTGGAATGGCATGATCATACGGACGGATGAAGAGGGAGTGAAAAAGGGGTGGTGGTCGGAAGAGAGAGAGAGAGAGAAAGAGAGAGATGAACGAGAGAACTGAAACGAACCGGTGGAGTAAAATTACAAGAAAGAGAGAGAAAAAGAGAGAGAGAGAAAAAGAGAGAGAGAGAGAGAGAGAGAGAGAGAGAGAGAAAGAGGGATAACGACGACATAGTGAAAAAGAAAGAGAGAGAGAGAGAGAGAGAGAGAGAGAGAGAGAGAAGAGAGGCAACAAGTACCTATCTAACCAGTATCGTTTCGACGCACGATGAATACCGGGTAGTCGTGGATTCAGCTCGTTTCTTTCCATCTTCTTTTCAGTATCATTGTGTTAGATTCCACAGAAACAGTTCTCATGTCGTCTAATGTAAATCTTTGTATTCTTAGGTCATCGATCTGTCATCGATTAATCATTTGTAATTGATATTCGAATTCTAACGATTTTTTATCTTCATCGATCCGTACCGACAAAAGCAGATGTTCGACTAATAACAAGAAATAGAGAGAAAGAGAGAGAGGGAAGGTTTGAATTGTTCGATTGAAAAAACTCTGAGCGAGCATATAGGCAATCATCGACCGGGATACGTATAGAAAGGTAGTTTTGATAGGAACGTCCGAAAGTATGATTGATGTCCCTATGAAATCTCTTATCGCATCATTGACGAAAGAGCTGATGAATCTTTTCTCTCGTAGCTATCATTAATTCTTTATTGTTTATTTGTCGAGTTGTTCTTTTCACATCTATCAATGTTTCACATTGGAAATTGATATTTCTCGGGTAAATCGAGCGAACACGATCTTTAGCTTATTATCTAATTTATCTATTTTCTTTTCGAATATCGTACATCTAATAAATAGTACGTAGAAGAATAGGATAACTGTTGATAGTACGATAGGGTACTCCATTTTCAAAGTTTTTTCGAGAGCCCTCGAGGGTAATCTTATTTTTATTTTCTGGTTACCTCTTACTCGATAGAACCTTTCAGGAGACTTTTATGCATGTGAAATACGTAACCCATAGCTCCAGGCCGGTATCGGAACCACCTGGTTCTTCTCCACGTTGCATCTTTCTGTGACATCGTTTCCTTAAATTCTCAGATATATTCCTTCAACGAAATAGGCCGCTGTCGGTGGAAAGAATTTTATCAAGAAGTTCAAGATTATGTGAATACATATATATATATATCTTTCCAGATATATAGAGCGTGAAACTACCAACAGGCAGAATTATTTTTTACGTTGACCTATCTTTACTTTCATTGTCTACTGATATTTATGAGGAGTCAAACGATCACAAAGTTGATAATTTCGATGGGATTGTAGTATCTATTTCATCTAACCGAGCTCTGCATCTCGTACACAGTAATGCAGTTACATTCGATGAAACTTTCTCGGACTGTACAAGTTTGCGTTTCAGAACGCTCTATTGTAACTCAATAATGTCCCGCGTATTTTTCTACTCTCGGTATAGAGAGAAACGTAGAAAAAAACGTAGAGGAAAACATAGAGTAAGTTTTCTCGTTGCAGTTATGAATGTTGTACTAATTTGCTCGGTTGACGATATCACCGAGTTATATTTAAATGAAACTTTTGCCCGTGCTTTTAAATGGCGTTTGTTTTCGAATGTGCAAAGTATCGATTTGATTTAACGTTTTATATTTCATCTCCTTTTACAGCAGGTAAACTCAAACGAGCATATCTTCTTTCTTTTTTCTTTTTATAATAAATCCCATATTCATTTAATTTTTAACAATACGTTCGTCACTAGATAGAAAGCTTTTTGTATTAAAAAAAGAAAAAAAAAAGAATCAAGAAATCATATTCGTACATACGTATCGTTCAAGAGAGGATTCAATTTGATAAATGAAGACTTCGCACCATCACCGTACTGTTGGAAATGCAAGAGAGAATGCATGAAAGAAAGAAGTAAAAAAAAAAAAAAAAGGCAAAAAAAAAAAATTAAAAAGAAGCTCCGAATATAAAAGGCAGGACTTTTGCGTGAAATGGTAGATTCCCTTGTCGGTTGCAGTTCGTACTTGCATTTACCATTCTTTCTAGCGTGTATCTTCATCTTTCTTCGGTTTCTTCCTTTCTCTTTTCCATTCCTTCTGGTGGATCGAGCCTCTGCATTCACATCTCAAGAATCTTGAGATGAAAGTAAAAGAAGCTGGCGAAAGTATTCTTCGAGATTGAACATAGCTGTGGTCAGAGAGCTTGGCAATGAGCCGCCTAAATTTGCGAGAAATTTGGTAAGCGAAACAAACGCAAAAGGAGTCCGCGTGGAAGTTTCATTGCCTTTGCACAGAGAACTTTTGATCTTTCCTTGCAAAATTACTTCAGACTCTGTCAAACTTAAAATCTTCAATTTGACGTTTTTAATACTTCAATGTGAATGATATAACAATTTCCATTCATGATTTGTGTCAAAATTTTCAACGATAAAACGTGTTATTGATTATGAATTTATAAAAGAAAGATAAAATGAATGAGTTATTATATATATAATCTATACAATCGTCTTACTAGACGTCTAAAATAGATAGACGAGTGAATATTTGACAATTGTGCAAATTGAAAAATAAGTAAACATACATACACACACACACACACACACACACACACACACACATATATATATATATATTTTTTTTTTTTTTTTTATATTACTAGTATATTTTTCCGACAAGCATGACAGACAGCTAAGCTTTGAAAAAAGAACATTTTTCGATGTAATATATCAAGCATTCAGATCATATGCTACTTTAGATCATATGTGACGTTCTATGATTTGAAGTATAAAGTAAAAATTTTTTCGCTGGGTAGGTTCTATTGTCGATTGTTTGGAAAAATGCAACAATGTGCATAAGATACCATCCGTGCATTGGAAGATCGAGAATAACTGGAATTTACGAAATATAATCTTCTTCAAATACGGATTGCTGGTTCAGGACACGAAAAACAGAACATAGAACGCATAACACGGATTACTCAATCAATACGTTGCTATCAACCAACTTCACAATTTACTCCTCTCTCTCTCTCTCTCTCTCTCTCTCTCTCTCTCTCTCTCTCTCTCTTTCTTCATACTTCACGTTGATCGGACACTGACCTTCCCTTTCTCTTTCACTTTAAAATCTTATAGTCTATTTTATAGATAATATTTCCGCAAGTTAAGCAGTCTAAATTTTTTATCAGATCATATAGAGCAATTATATTCAATTTCATTTGGATTAAAAAAAAAATATATAATAGTAGAAATTTTTCAGAAATTACAAACTGATTAAGGTCTTTATATTAATAATAATTAATATGAAATTGCAATTAAACAGATGATTGGAAAGAATTTGATCTAAATGAATTTGAATTATAGGAGATATCAACGATGGTATTTCGCATGTGAATAAACATAGAAGTGAATGAAAAAAATTTAGTATTGGGCGAATCAAGTAAATTTAATGAACGATGAATCATGAAAGGAGATATTTCTTTAACTTTAGATTTAAATTAGTTTTAAGTCTATGACATCAAGCAATAAAGGAAAAATTTTTGAAAAGAATGCAGAAAAATTGTTCCACTTCACGAAAGCAATTCATTCGAGTTCCATTCAGAGTGAAAAGAAAGACAAGCTCGCTAGGTCGTCACGCTTCGTGCCTATCCTCGCTTGATCATCAAGCTGAAGCTTAATACAGGTGGAGATCAAATCGGATTTACACCTCTGTGGAGAGCAGGGAGAGTTCCATAAATATCAGCAGGCGTTACAGGGGCGAATGTGTTGCCGGCACGTTGATGGTAAAGCTGTGGTGATGTAGTAGACTGCCAGAGGAGAATCTCGATAGCTCGAGGGAATTGAACGAACCCGTTTAATAACTCTGCTAGCGTACGAACGCTTCGGGCGTGACACTGAAACCATCCTGGATGCGTCGAGACCCCCTGTTCGATATTCGAGCCAATGACATTGGCTGACAGCTCGAGCGAGTCTACTCAAATTGCATAATCACAATTCGGTGTTATTTCAGAAAGTCTATCGTTCCTTTCTTCATGGTGAAATGGATGAACACTTGATTAAAATCCAACTCATCTATCTCTTTTTCTTTTTTCTTTTATTTTTCTTTTATTTTATTTTTTACTTTTTTTTTTTTTCTCTTTTTATTTTCGAACTTCCAACGAAATTTACAGCGTCAATCGTAAGTCCGTAAACAGCTCGAAAGAGTTCGATCGATCGTTACGCCGGTGACGTTTTCGTGTTCCATTACGTTGAGGACATTTCGGATTTCGTCTTATCTCGAACACGACACTAAAGATTCGCCATCAAATTGTATGTGGGTTTCGCTGTTTCATATTCAACCGATCGAAACTGAGATCGCAAGATACACTTTAGCGGCTGAGGCATTACATTATCCTGAATTTCGTAACTGGTTCAAGGTCGAACGTTACATTTGATATATTCAATGTCTTCAGATGCTCACAATGGACTTTCTTTATTATTCTTAGTTCTGACCAAACAAATCCATCCGTTCTTTTATTTTCGGTATTCGACGCGTTTCCTTTTTCTCCTAATATCAATAATGAATAAATAGATACTGCCTATGACCGATCAGTGTAAACAACGAGCCACTCTTACGCAAGGTACTTTTAAAGACATTGATAAACGACTTTATTCTATGACGAAGTACACGCTATCGAAACTTTGAAGATTGATAACGTCTATTCAAGATGAAGGTAATATTTATCGAAACTTTAAAATCGATTATATCACGACGAAATATCATTTCTTTTTTTAAAGTGATAACAAATTCACAAAAATAGGAGTCAAATAGGAAAGCAGATGTTTCAGATCGCAGTAAGATAAGTTTTAAATGTACATACATATAGTTAATTGTCTGGTATCGACATAGTTCATTTACTGATCAGTTCATTTACTGATGGGAATGAAAGACAAAAACAATTAGATAGCGCAGGAAGTGGGCACACTTGCAATTGACGATCCTCTCTTAATGTACAGGTGTACAATAACGATTCTACGCTTTATGCAGAAGCTTTCACTCTTCCTCGCTACCGCTCACCCTCTTTATTGTCACACAAAGACTTGGCGGTAATTAACGCAGCAAGGACGTTTCTCTTAACCAGCCTGCTACTGCTACTCCTACAAGATGAAAAGGTCTGGCACACTCATCTACTTGGTTCGAAAATGAGAGAGAGATAGAGAGAGAGAGACAGAGAAAGAGAGAGAAGGAGAGAGAGAGAGAGTAGTATGCGTCTACGTCAATTTTAACCACTTACATTCCATCTAATAGGTCATTCCTTTCATGAACAAGTTAGTACGTAGCTTAAATATGCAACTTCTTGATCGCAGTGGTTACCCAAAATTCCCCAATTCATCCCAATCATTATAAACTCTTGCTCATGATCGATTGCTCAACTATATTCTGTATAAAATGATGTAAAATATTAAAAGTTGTTTTATTCGATAATTGAAAATAGCAGTCTCGTTTTTCGTTTCATAAATTTGTATCACTAGTGTACACACTTTCATAAGGAGCCTTTCAATATGTCTTGTATCTTAATAAAAGTTAATCTCTTTCTTTCTTGCTCCTTGAAAGTGCATATATTTCGAAAGATTTCCTTTTGCCTCCAGACATAACTCATTGCAGTTATCGATTCCTAAAGTATCTTAACATCTTTGAAATTTTGCTCATCATATATTATTAAGCCGAAACTCAAGGAGATTTCAGACAAAGCATTCAGGGAACTTTTATAGACCAGAAACGGGTCGAGCCATACAAATCGAAAAAGTAAACTATATAAAGATCGGCTATGATAAAAAAGAAAAAAGAAAGAAAAAGTGGAATTTCACTCTTTTAATTATTCACGTGAATTCTCTTAGCTTTCTACTTTCACATTAACTCCAAATAATGGCTTTTGGATTTCGTTACGATCGTGAACGTGGGTTGCTTCGATGGAGATTTATCATTCTTGATTCGACATCGAGAGACGAAGGTTTTTGAAACACGATCGTAGTAAGATTGACCGTGGAAATAAAAAGATGAGGGAGCTTCAAGGAGGGATGAAAAAAAGAGGTTACAAGTGTTCAGTAAGTGATACAGTGATCTTGAGTATGATCGATAATAGAAAGCTATTTGAAGGAGAAATAAGTTACTGGAAGATGGAGATGAATCTTGAATATCAAGCTTTCATATTTCGGATCGGTAAATTTATAGAAAGTTGTCGTAACTTTTCGAATATAATTATATAGCAAATATCTTGAATCATGTTTCGTTTTGGTAATTAATTACAATTGATTTTGTAAATTATTCTCAAAGTTAATCTAAAAAAATCATGGTATTATGTTCACGCTAACGATACATTCAATAAGTCGTCGAATACGTGTATGGGTTAATTGAGTTAATGAAAAATGAGTTTGCCTTGCTCGGTCGATTTTGCTATTTCGGAGAACTTCAAAGTGCTCTTTGCTTACGTACATTTTTTGCATATAGTCAGAATTTTCGTGCGCCAACATGCACCGTAAGTACATACACCGTATCTTGTCCTATATTCGGTGATTTCCACACTAGTGACTTTTGATATATAAATGTCGACTGCACTGGGTCAAAAGTTCTGGTAAAAAAAAAAAGAAAAAAAAACGCTAGTGCATAAGTCAAAATATTATTTTTTCGTCTTTGGTGCTCCCACTATTTAAATATTGTCTTTTACTATATAGCGAAATAATGGATTTAAAGAATAAACAGATTTATTTAGTACGATTAAAATTTCACTATACCATTCTATCTCTTCATGGACTTTACGGGTTTTATCATTTAATATTGCGAAGATTTATATTCTTTCGTAAATTTCAATGAAAAATTCTCATCTGGGATACTTTTAGCAAGGTCGTAATATTAAACATTATGAGATCAAAAGTAGATATACTGTTCCACTCATCTCGTTTCTCCGAATCCCTCATCTCGGTCTATTCTCATTACTTTTTACAGTTTCTTATGAAGCGTAGTAATCAGAAAATTCGGCTCCCTTTGCAAAAAAAAAAAAAAAGAAATAGAAGATTTCACTTGTGAATATCTTAAATTCTTAGGATGTTAGTTTTACCACATCAGCGTATTTACCTGCTCGACCAAGTAGATTCGTATACGTAAGGTATGTACCTACGTTTAAGCATACATAACAGCGCATAGTAAAATTCGTCCTACTCAGCAGACTCTATTTTCTTTGAAAACTCGTTGACCTAAAGGCGATGTAAAATTTCGCAGGTTCTTGGAAAGGGAAGGTAACTCTTAAGAGAAAATTCTTCTTGAGAGAAAGAAAATCGTAGGATACGTGAATATACTTCTTGACGTTCGAGAAAACGAGTCTGTTTAATTTTTTTTTTTAATTTTAAATCATTCATTTGAATTCACAAAAAACGTCGGCTATGATTAAATCGTATTTTATTCTCTATGTACAAACAGCCCGCAGTTGATTAAATTTCGCTCTGTGTACCGTTTCTCAATGTGTTTATATCGTCGAAAACTGTGGAGTAATTAACACTGCTTCTCTCTACAGGTAACTGCGCATAATTACGATACTCCTCGATATCTCGAAAGTTTAGCTCATCTGTGCCAACGGTTAGATCAGAACACGAAAAGCAACGTATCGTTACTAATATCTGATAGTGACGAAGTTAATTATAACTGTATATATCTATATATGGATAAGCCATTAATAAAATCGATAAAATAATCGAGTTATTTCATTAAATCGAAATTTATAATAACATAAAACTCTATACATCGGACATATTCAAAAATAGATTGAATTTGGAAAATATTCGGGATACTAGGATACTATATTGTATATCTTATTCTACATTGAAGACATTCTATTACTAATATATGTATATATATATATATATATATATATATATATATATATATATATTATATACTATGAAAACCATTCATTTCTTTGCATTTTTAAAATACTTGAATTTTTCTCCATATTCCCGAGGTAAATTAAATATTCCCAGAAATTCTATGCACATCGACGAGAGTAGCATGTCGAATGCGGGCGAATCTAGTGTATGCATTTCCGTTTCAAGGCATGGGAACGCGCGATTTGAATGCGATGCGCTCCACTTTGGCACATAGATAACACACTTTTCCTCCTCGATTCCTCTTCACGGAAACTGAAAATTCGAAAATCAATATGTACGGTGTCATAGCAATATACATGCTTAATAACACAATTTCTAGCGTTTTTTCCCCTTATTTGTCTCCACATTACTTTTTATTTTTCTCTTTCCTTTTTGAAATGATTTTAAATTTCTTTTATTGTATCTACGCACTTCGTGAAGTGTATTAAAGGATAATAAAACACGAAGGGGCATATAAAGAACAACAAAGGAAATAATAGTAGAATATTGCTATCACGAAGTTAAGCGCACTCTGGAATATGTATTACAGATCCTAATGATTAGTTGGTATTAATGAAATTTAAAGGCCATTGTTTGTGGAGTTTTAGCGCCCGACACGTTCGAATGGTGAAAAGACATGTTTCGAATGCCTCGAATTTTCAATTTTCGAACGATTATTCTTATCGAAGAGATAAAATGAGTATTATATTTAACTCATTCTATTTTTCTTTTCGAACAAATTTTTAAATCTTTCGCAAAGATATAAATAGTCGAAGTAGGCCGAATAGATGAAAAAATGTTGGAAATTTATACGAAAGTACTACGATATCCAATATGAATATTTTTGATAGATCGAATCGTTGATTCGTTGATTCGTTTCTAAAAGCCAATGATTTTTCGTGATTAAAAGAAAAGAGAAAATGAAATCAATCGAACGTGCAAAGGCACGATCAATTTGCTTGGTATACTCGTCATCCATATTAATTTTTAATATCGCGAAACAATGAATGCCGTTGCTTCGTCTCCTTTGGAGAATGCCTTTTCAACGGGCAAGCCTTTTCATACGATGCATCGTCTTGCTTTTCATATGGAGGACAGAGAAAACAAGACACCGTGAAAAAGGAACGGAAGAGAGAGAAAACGTGATCATGTGCAGAGTAGTAATGCAATGGTAACAGTCGCATCACTAATAATAATAACAATGATGCTTCGTAGGAAGAATATGCGATGTGTACATATATATATATGAGAGTTGAGAGAGATAAAAGAGAAAAAAAATAAACAGATTAAATCGATAAACGACACGGATGTGTCGTTGAAATACACCAAAGTTCAAAATGTTCGTCTCGATCGCGTGTTCGAACATCATCCGGTAATGACTTAGCCATGATTGCGTGATTCCGTTCGTTCGCTCGCACGGAATTTGTTTTCTATTTTGTTAAATGACATCGGCTCGTATACCTAATCGTGCTCGTACCTAAGCCACTAAAGCGAGTAACACGCCGAGCGAAACTTACATACTCATCCGCATAGCGAGCTTTGCAAAATTCCAGACTAGTAGTAGCTACTACTGGTATTGCTAACGGTAGGTCAAGGATTCTGTTTCGCCGAGATTAGCCTATACGAGTTTCGTTCTGTTGCAGCGATGTTCCTCCTTGATATATACGGATTAATTGCACCCACAGCAAATCGATAAAAAAAAAGTTTTCTACTCGAAGATAAGAGAATTTGCATTTCCGCGTACACTGGAAATTCAACGAATCAACGACCGTACCACGTGATAATAGTTGCGGTCGGCCCGATTGAAAAAGATCGATGTAAACCATAAATTACGATGGTCGGCCCTTTGAAAAGTGTACCACTGTTTTTAGGACGACAAGATCGACTTTTGTCTCTCTCTTTCTCTCTCTCTCTCTCTCTCTCTCTCTCTCTCTCTCTCTCTTTCTCCCAATCTTTTAGAAATGTATTGATCTATCGTTTACAGTTTACATTCTACATTTTCGACCCATATATGAATTTAAAGTGCATCCCTTTAAATAGTAATTACCGTAACTAAATACAAGCGTGCATTATTGGAAAACTTTGTGCAACAGCTGTCCGAGTTAGCAGTAACTATTCATTATTTGAAAATTATACGGTTTTAACATGCTCACAATATGTGAATAATATAAGAATTCTTTCGAACATAGTGTTAGATAATTTACTATCGTCAGATATTTCTCATTCGCTTCCAATCCATCGGACGAGACGCGTCGAAAGATCGTCCGAGATACCAATGACTTATACCACTCGTTCTTCATTAAAGAGAAACTTCGAAATCACGATAGTGGTAGAGCTGTTAGTTCAAATCTCTCGATAATCGGCCGAATTTCATTCGAAGCCACAAATGAATTTTCGCTTATCGAGACAGCTCTTGGTTCGATCGATTCTTATTAATAGCTTTCGAAGGACAATACTACCGTCCGAAAGGAAATAACAACACGAGGGAAAGAGAGAAAGAGAGAGAGATAGAGAGATAAATAGAGAGAGAGAGAGAGAGAGAGAGAGAGAGAGAGAGGGAGAGAAAGAAATTTTTCTTCTTTCTCTTCCGTCTATGAAAGTTCATTTCCTCCAACTTTGGCGTACATATATGTATACATACATCCTTAGAAATACCAAATGCATAGATGTACAATAATGGCGCGTTAATAGAACGAATCGTAGGGATGTTATTGCTCCACGATAATGAGTATTCCTCGTGTTCACGTTTGCCCACGAAAAGGCTAAAAGGCATAAAATCCAAAAACGAAAAATCAATCGAACTAAACGATCGTCGTTAGCTCGATGAAGTTCTGTTCGCTTCGTTTCTCTGGTTTTATCGGCTGAAGTCTGACATTACGAACTTGGAAAAATATTTTCCCAGAGCGTTTTAAACTCTCCTCTAAGAGTCAGCACGATATTTATGACAATGATTTGTGATCAGGCATTTGCTTGAACGATTACGGGATATAAATGTGTCTACCTTTATCATCGATCTTCATAACAACTTGAAGGATACGTACATATATACATATCGGACGAAATATCAGAATTCTCCAGTCCTTGAATTTCGTGAGTCGAATCCTAACGGGCCATCGATGAGAAAACAAAGAAGGTGTGTGGGACAATTCGTGATGCCAACATTCGTTATTCCAAAAACAAGGAATTTTGTATATCGATCCTATAATAAGCACTTTTATTTGAGATCTTTCATGGTATTCAACAAACTTTTGGATGTTTTATGATTTAAGAACGTTATTTGGAGATATTACAAAAGAGAGATTTTTTCTTTCTTTCTTTCTCTTCCTTTTAAATTTCGTCGATTTCAAGAAGTTAATTTACACGATAACAATTACAAATTTCTCCGTCCATTTTTCCGTGTAGAAATGTATCCATGATTTTAGCTTTTATTCGTTCTATCCCCCCTTTTCATGTTTGAAGTAAAAAACAAACAATGATGAATATTGGGTTGAGAGTCACTGTTCTCGGTGACACGATTTCCCGACTTGTCCTTCGACGAAAAACCATTGGATCGCAATGTAGGTGAGATACGTACTCTGCATCGTGGGAGAAAGTGTTGCATGGAGAATGGAAAATAATATGCACGAGAACGTATGTTCCGTTCACGATATAAACTGTTATAAATTTTGCTTGTATCGTTTTTAACACGTTGTTTTCGAATGTATAATTCATAATCTTTAAGGTAATATTAAGAGGTAAAATAAAAAATGCAAAGTATGTCGTGGCAAAGAGTGGTAATTTGTAAATGCAGGTAAAGGAAAAGAATTGCTATTGGCTGAGGCCGAGTTGATAACTCACCACCGCGTAATGAAATCGGTGCCAATGGTAAAGATTGGTGCTGTCGTACGATTGGTCTCGGTGCCGTTCAGGCTGCTTTGAGTCCCGTTTACCTCCATTCCGTCGAAACGAAGCCACGGTGACAGCAAGCTCAAGAGCTACCGCACCTTCTCTCACTGTCCAGTCATCTCTTGGACATTCTGCAAATCAAAAGAATCTAAATCGAAAGTCTAATAGTTATTACTTTCACAGAGATGAAATCATGTAATATATTGAAGAGAAAAAAAAAATGTATATAGTTGGCCGAACGACCTTTAGCTTAGCACACATTGTTTGCTCGTCAAAATTCATTGCCGGTAATATATCGATTGGCATTTGACTTTGAGTTGCGCAAAAGTGACTTAATATCTGTAATAAATTCTTTCACGTGGGAGCTAAAGCCAAGGTCGAATAAGGAGAATGCAAAAGATCTTGAGTATTTTCGAGCAAGCTTTCAAATTCAACAATCGCAGCGCAAGAAAAACAATCGCATGGAAGAGACACTGCTATTGGCTTATGTATATATATATATATATATATATATATAAATATAGATGATTTTGAGACAAGCGTTTTGTTTTCGATTGATTTTATCTAGGAGTAAGTTTACGTTTCAGAAAACAATCGGTAGATGTATTACGTACATATATAAGTATATATATATATATATATGTAGCACTAGCAAGATTTTGTAGTTTTTGAATATTTATCACTTCATTATTTTACTATTCTGACTTTGTCGTTATTATCGCGAAAAATGTCCTGCCCGTGTTCTTTTGTAATAAAGGAATTACTTGCTAATGGTTAAATGAGCTTCCTAGGTCGCATCAAGTAGAAATCTTATCGTATTTGCATGGATATTGCTGGAAGACGAAGCGACTTTCTACAAAGGCACTACCTAGAACGAACAACTAGCCTTAGGAGTTTTCAAAGAAACTTTGTTTGCGGTCAAACGACGGAAGGACTTGTTATTTGCGTTAATAAACAACAAATAACATGGGAAAAATAAAGAAGCTATTAATCGCAATTTGAAATTCTTCTGGTTTGAAAATCTAATTACGTTTGATAACGTCAATTTCGTTAACGAGTTTCCTTCCTAATTGACATGAAGACCTTTCGGTTTGTTGAAACTAATGAAATAAAGATAAATGAAGGACGATGAAGGAATTGATCCCTTTTTTTTTTTCACTTTGTTCTACAAGCATTTATAACAATCGAAATGTACCGAGACACAATGCGTCCGTGTAAAACATTCGGATCGATCGGTGCATTTCCAGTGAGTCTCTCTCTCTCTCTCTCTCTCTCTCTCTCTCTCTCTCTCTCTCTCTCTCTCACTATCTATCTTTCTCTACGAGTTTCGAAGAATTCCTATCGAGAGAATGTGTGTACGTATTCGCATACTTGCATGCAGATGGACGAGCACGTGAAATAGTATAAAACACGCGACTCTTATCGTATCGGCGATATCTTTTTCGAACGTTTTTTCGATTCCTTTTTTTCTTCACTTTTTTCTCTCTTGTTTTATGCACTACTCTAGGTACATGTACATGAATGTTATGTAACGTCGAGTAGAGAGAATCGTTCGTAGTGAAGATATTTCTTCTTCACGACCATTTTTCCAATACCTCGTCATAAATTGCCGTCTTTCAGGCGTTGAGTTTTTCTCATCGCGAGATTCACAGAGAACATCTTCATAGAATTACCTCTACGAATTTTCAGATCTCTGTTATTCACCAATGTCTTCAAAACAAAAGCTATATAATATTTCTATAAAATATTTGAGAATTTGAGAATCGTGGATCGTATGGGAAGTTCTTAAAATAATTTCTTTTTATTTTTTTTTTCTCAAATGGCCACACGTCTTAAGAAAGCGTCGTTCAAAAAAGAGATTGGATTTAACACAAGATATTACTTTAATTCTCACTAGACTAGTTCTTACTAGCATTTGTTTGTACTCATCATCCTTGGAAATTCTCGTATGAATCCATGTGTAAAACAAAAGGACAGAAGTAGTCAATTAGTGCACACCATTGCTTAAGAACTTAAATTTTTCGCTTACTTTTAAAACTATTCATGGTTGGCGAACCATAAGCTCTCTCTTTCTCTTTTTTTCTCAAAATCGTTGAAGTGTATTTTTTAAATGAGGATTTCTATACAGATCATTATTTTATAGTTAATATTTTGATCTATTCCATGTTCTAAATGTTTCAGTTAGTTAGATTTAAAACTTTAGAATAAAATTTATTTACATATGTGTATTTGAAAGAGATCTAACGTTATAATTATCATCGACGTCTATGTACTTTGTTCCACTATCGCATTGTTTTCGTGCATTCATTCATCCGAATGCGAAACGTACGATATATACATATTTTTTTTCTCTTCACTGGGAGATACTGTACAGGCAATCCTCCGATATACAGCTTATATGGAACATAAACGTGACTTTGCCATATATGTGTGCGTGAATGTTCATGGATCCTGTACTCGTACGACCGATATTGAACATGTAAAGCGACAGATAGTGAAAATGAAACGAAGGTAGTATAAAGTAAAAAAGAGTACTATACGTTTAGAGAATCTAGTGAGAGCGAGGGATTGAAAAGCGAACGCACTATCGAATTTTTACGTTTTCTCACGTTCTCTCGGAAAATCATCGAATATCGTTTTTACGATGATTATTGACACAGGAAGCGAAAGATTAAACATCGAGGATTTGGTGGTATCGCGTCAGCCTAGAACCGACCATCGATTTGTCTGTGATTTCAACAAAACATCCCTATAAATAAATAAATAAATAAATATATATATATATAATAAGTATAATGTATTTATATGTATACGACATTTCATGTTTGAAAAAAAGAGAAAGAAATAGCATGTCAACAGATGCAGATTTGACGGGCGATAAAACCTGCGCTTTGTATTGTCCTTAATAAACATCGTGGTGGAGGGTATTAATTAAGCCAAACTTTATGATTCATCAGAGGTATTAAAAATAAAACAATCTGTTATTCTTTGCGAAGTGATCGTTTATCTATCCATTGGGAACGATTACGATAAATTGTTTTAATTTTATACATTTAACGCGTCGGTCGTAGTCGAAAAGAAGACAAAATGATGATTAGATCATCAAGACGGAAGGCAATAATATGGAATTGGTGTTCGATCGACGTAGATTTCCGGTTACGAGTCAGTTAGTTTCGATTTTTCTCGAGGTGATCGTCCCCTCGAAGAAAAATCTTAAAAAGGAAGAAAGAAGGATGGAGAAGGAGAAAGCAGATGGTTACTAAAGGAAGACCAATGGGACCCCCGATTTGCGAATAATTTACTGTGCAAACGACGAAAGCATCTTTCTATCTTAGTTTTAGCGAACCCGGAAACTACCGCTTCCATTCGGTGTGACTCAATATTCCTCGTTGAGGAAATGAAAGAAACTGTCTGAAATTAGGTCGATATATAGTACATAAATAAATTCCGTGGAGATGAAAAAATTCTAGATAAGCCTATCGGCTCGAAAAAAAAAAATGTTTTTACCCTCTATCTCTGTTTTGCCGTTGGGCAATGAGCAAGCGTACGTTAATCACGATCCTTTCTCTAATTCGTCTTTCGTTCTTCGAGAATAACCATAGATCGTTTATACTCGTACGGATACATATGTCGGCCTTTTGAATTTCAATCGATCAAACCGCCCGTCGTTCATTTAGTAATTGGCACATCTATTTCGCATTCCGATATGAAAATTAATTAATTGCGAATTATACTTGATTTCCCATAAGCCCGCGACGTTTGACATTGCTTTGTATCATCGAGGAGAGAGAGAGAGAGAGAGAAAGAGGAGAGAGAGAGAGAGAGAGAGAGAAAGGAAAGAGAAGAAGAGAGAGAGAGAGAGAGAGAGAGAGAGAGAGAAAGAGAGAGATAAAGGATATCGTTCTTTCGTGACATCAAATCAAAGCGAATCTTTTTCCCTTCGAGGAAAAACTTTCAAAATCGTTAATATAAAAGTGGAATGCGGAATCTGAAGCATCCTCTTTAACGAAGATCAATCTTGTTGTAGATTTCTTTTTATTTTAAAACAAACGAGCATTACTTCGGAAAGCTTATCAATTCGAATAAACGACTTTAGATCGTTTAAAACTTTAGGGAACTCATCTCTATAAAAAGCATCTTAATTTCCTGTATATATTTTTAAATCTTATGTTATTTTTATTTTATAGATCTTTCATTTGATATCGACTTACGCATTTCGTTAAAGCTTTTCTGTTCTGGACAACACCGGAAATGTAAGAAATAAGAAAAAAAATGGGACAATGAAGTAAAACCAAAGGCAAGAGAACTTTCTTCCTTCTTTCTTTTCTCGGCTTTTAACGATCATGTGCACGCTTGGATTTGAAATTACAAGATCTTAGAAAAGATTATTAATGCTCGTTCCTTTCCCTAGCCATCGTTTGTAGTTAAAGTTGTTCGCTCTCAGTGTTTAAAAACATATACTTGGTTGTTCGTTTGATACTCCCTATAAAAGGAATTATACGGAATGCTTTATAATTGCATCTATTTGCATGTTATACGCACATGTATTTTGACGTTACAGACGATATTGAATTTCTATAGATGTTATATGGACCGGTGGGAACATTGTAAATACGATAGCCGTGCTGCTCGACAGGTGGAGGATGTACGTACATTGTTAATCCGATGCTTCTCATCTCTCTCCCCGAACATCCTTGTCACGGATGATGAACAGAAATTTGTTCGGTAATCATGATAGAATCGTCTTTATGCTTGCGTGCACTCGTAATGTTCCTATCTCGTCCGAAAGAAAAAGAATATCAGCGTGCTTCTTTTTATTAATTTAATTATCGCGTAAAAGTGGTAAGAGAATTTTGCAAAAAAAAAGAAAATAGAGATAAAAATAGAGTGGAGGAAAAAGAAGATATTACAATATTCCGTGATTTTCTTCGATCCTCTGTCAATCCTTCTGCACATACAATTTTATAAATTTTTGGATTAAATCCTTTCTACTATTCGAATAATATTTCATTTCTTTTCCTTTCTACGTTATAATTAGGAGAATGGAACATTGGCGAACATGACGCGATTGCGTATCGGTTGGACGAAACGTGACTACTTTTTGATCACGATCTCGACGTGACGTGATGCACGAAACGAACCTTCAAATCTTTTCAATTTGATCGACATTCGTCCGATCAGAGTTTCCATTCAGAATATTTTTATTTCTTTTAAAATCAACGATTTAAATCATATTCGATTTGACGTAACGAGGTACGAATCAATTCTGAACGCGTAACGAAATAAGAGTCGGAATCATGTGACAATCAAAAGGTGTTTTAATTTTATCGAGTTATAAATTGTAAGAATCTCAGAACGTTGTAAACGCTTATCGAAAGGTATTCGTGACGGTTTTCTTATATTGGATTAAATGTGTTTCACGAACGATAGCGTGTACCTTTCTTTCGTGTTCCTTATCGAGCTGTCTCGCGAAAAGTGCTTAGCTACTCGTGATATATTATAGTAATCGTGATTATTTTCTTCGGACTTCTTAACGAAGCGCGTCCGCGAAGTTTCGTTTGAATTTAACGATCGATCGCGATGTATGAGATTTGTAAAAATCGATCATCGATTGAAACTGGAAAAAAACAATTCTTATTAGAATTTTATAACGATGCGTTAATCTTCATTAATTCATGTATTTCACGATTTGGTTAAAACATTGTTCTGAATAAAACCATTTGATTTCTTTTTTCATTTTATTGTCATATCACTCGAATTTACATATATTCAATTTACGTAGCATAAATAATTGAATAATAGATGTTCATTACTATGCTCTCATTTAAATAAAACATCAATCGTTATGATCCAAAAAAATGTTCGTTCGATCTATTATTTGATTCAATCTACAAAGTACTCGTTATATATTCTTGTGACGTAACGAGCACGTAGGTATGTACAATCGACGGTTCAGTGGAAAAAATGTTTCAATATGTGACGAGCACATACCGTCAGGATTTTTATTTAAAATAAAATTCGACGATGGAACGATATTGCGCCACTTCATTTGACGTTTTAATATCAGGATATCAAGACGCATGTCTCTATATGACCGTAAAACGTGTGAAATTCATTATATGAGTTTTAGTTATAGTTGCGAGAATATTGTTTCGTGATGACGATTTTGCACTTTAATGAAGAATTATGCGTAACGAGAATCGTTGCTGGCTGCAATTTTTGCTTCTATTTCAAGATAAATTACAAAGATAGACTTTACAATAAATTTTCATATTGACGATATATTATTGTTATTATTATATCGTAACATCGATCAATAGGTTTTTGTTGTGCAAAGTGCTTCTATATATTGTCCTTTAGAGTCTTCGACCCTCATAGCACAAAGTGGCCATGACGTAGTGTACAAGTGCACGTTTGTGTATCCACAAAGTATGAACTAATCGATATTTATTGATCTCACGTTCAGAGCCACGGGAAGGACGCATAAAGGAGAATCCTTCGACGCTCGTGTTCGACCTAAAATTATTATTATGCGTAGCTTCGGAGTGCTTGGCCAACATGAGCCTCCAATTCCTGTCGTTCTATTTGCATACGCCTCTTCGTCTTTTAGCCTTGAAATCGAAATCTTGTTAAGGGATGGTATTTCTCTTGGTAACTTTATAATTAAAGAACGTTCATTAATTGGATATCTACAAGAGTTCAGGGTATAACATTAAAACTTTTATTTCGATTGAAATTCGTAAAGGACATCAATATTATCGTTTATCGTTTAAATATTCATAGGGAAGTATACATTCTCGAGGAATTAAATCAAATTAAAATAGTCGATGTAATCTAATGCGATATAATAGAATCAGTCGTTACTAACAAATATTGATCAGATTTTGAGAGTCATATTTGTGCGAAAGTAGATGGCTAATTAAAGTATTGTACGTTATTCGCGATTTGTCTTTGATACTCGACTATGAAACATCATAATTGCTGAACGGCTTGTACTATGATTATTATAGTAAGTATTTAAGATCAACAACTTATTGTCAAGAAGTTCTCCTAACATAATTTGAGAGAGATTCTCCATGGTAAACTTTTTGATTGCATAGTCGCATTCATAGCCATTTAGAGTTTCGAAACTCGTTTCTATTAAGAACGACGTTTCTTCGTTTAATAATTGACTTTTCTGTCTTTAATCATACTACTTCATTTGGTTATGGAACATCTTGTGATTATTATGGAAATATTGTTATTCTTAAGAGCTATATTCAAGGCTAAAGAATGAAAGAAACGAAGTTATTGAATAACCGAAAGGCTAGTAAATCGTTGACACAGGCTGGAATAATAATGCGAAGAACTTCACGTAAAATGCCGAGGCTCGTGAAGAATCGAAAAATAGGGGGAATATCCGGAGAATATATTGCGAAAGATCGTGAGGGTTTTAAGGGGATTCACGAACTGCTATTGATCTTCAAAAATAAGCTCGCATCTATCGGTAAAGTATAATTTCCTATAGTTGGACTTGGAATAATGTCTTTTTCGATTTCAGATTTCGATGATACTAATGACATTTCCTATTCGATAAAATACTTAGTCCTTTGAGATTCCTCGATGATTGTCGAGAAGCGACATAATATATTTAGAATTAGACGATGGCTTAAAAAAAAAATGTGAGATTAAAATTATTTATTCACGGAGATTCGACATAAATATCGATTATCCTAATAGATTCTATTGAATCAATTATAGAAAGAAATTTATGGTAGCATTATAATAAAGTAAAAAATTCTCTCTACGGTCAGTAAGTTTTACTGAAAATGAAATGTGTTTTCTTCAGTATCTTTGCAAAAAAAAAAAATCGTTAAGAACTTCGTAACAATCCTCGTGATTTATTTCATTCGTCGTTATCGGTGTTACGAAAGTGAGATTGACGAAATTATCGTTAACATTATCGTCACTGTACTACTTCCTTCGATGTAGCAAGTAACTTTGAGAGTGTAGATTTGTTAAAAAGTATACGTCGATTTGACTGAAAGAAAAGAGCGATAAGGTTTGATAAGAAATTGTATATTTTGTCGCAATCTAACAAAGATGATCGGCCTTCTACTATGTTCTGTTAGAAATCATCCCCTTTTTCTCGCACTAGACTCACTCGAGCGGTCACGGCCGGTTCGATATATCGCCGCCTGGTCGAGCGGAATAAAAGGATCTAGAGTTCGTTTACACCGAGTTTAGCACGATGGCAGGGTTGGCGAAACTTGTTCGCTTCGTCAGTATCGGTCGGGTTTCGGTTATTCGACGGAATTTTCGTCGCGCATTCCATCGCTCAACGAAGAGGATCGAATAATCTTCCTCGAATTTTGCATTCCTTGAATTCCTCCCTTTAGACGTAACGTGAATATCGCACGGAGAGCTTACCTCTACCGCCGATCAGAAGGACGATCAGTATTCGTATCTACTGACGTTTGGGATTTCACGATGCACGAAAATTTTCACGAGATTTCGTTGAGTTACGATGGTGTTGGCACGTTTTCGAAAATATATACTAGGTACTTGGATAACTGCTATTAGCTTGTGCTACTTGCGGCTGGGTTATATCGAGTAAAACGTTCGGTGGCAGGTAATCGGCGCGTCAAAAGGGGCCGCAAAGGCGAGGGTAACGGCAACAAGTAACGAAGTATGACGCTCACCTTGCGTGCCCTCCAGTCACGAAGGACTTTACCAAAGTAGGCCACGTGAAAGTTCAGCTCTTAAAGTTCCATTCGGTCTTAGGACGGACGTTCGGCAGGCATTGTCCGTGCACGTGCTGGACGTCCTAAGTTCCTCGATCTGTCCTCACTGTCACTTAAAAATGCGACTTTCAACGGTCGAATCATTCGAGTTTCGAAGAGGACAATATATAAAAGATAGATAAATAGATAGATAGATAGAGAGAGAGAGAGAGAGAGAGAGAGAAAGAGAGAGAAAGAGAAAAATAAGAAAGAGAAAAATCGTCTTAGGAAGAGTGCCCGAAGGATTCCAGAGATCGGGATAGAGTTCGCGCAAAGTTCAGGAGATTACGTTGTCCGACATCATCTTCTTGATCTCTTTCTTCTTCGTTCTCCCGTTGGCGCGTTATCTCGCCAATATCACCGCTCTCTTTATCGCGTGGTAGGAAGAATAAATCACATCGATCTTCGTTCGAGACGATCGGACGTCGTCGTCATCGTCGTTGTTGGCGAACTTCGTCATAGAGTCCTTTTGTTATTGTCCGAAGTTGTTGATCCTCCTTGTGTTCGCCGAGGAAACGTGCGTGTGAACGAGTACAAACGATCGGAGGTTCGAGATGAGATCGGTGCCACGAGACACACACGAATGAACATTACACGGCTCTTAATCGAGTCGCTTATTGTCCGATATTTTTCGTCTTTATGAAAAACGTATGAATTGTATTCGGTAACGTATAGGATAATGATGATAATAATGATAACAACAAAGAAACGAAGAAAGAAGAGAAAAAAGAGAAGAAAAAGATCAAGATTGTCGTTCGGGTCGACGGACACGCGGCGAGGATTGAAGTGAGCGCCGTCAGCGTCGTCCAGCCTTCGTCACCGTCGCCACCGTCGTCGTCGACGTCGACGTCGTCGTCGTAGTCGTAGTCGTAGTCGTAGCCGTCGCCAACCTCGTTCCGAATGGACGCTTGCGCAGGAGTGCCAGCCGCCCTTCGACGTGCGTCCATCCAAAGGGGGATGAATCGTTTCCCTTCCTTGCCGTTATTATCAATTCACCTAGTTTTCGTCATAATCGTTGGAAGCCTGCAGTCTTCCAGTCGTCCGAGTATGTGAATTAACAATGAGCTCTCCTCACGAGCGAATGAATGTACGCGCGCGCACTCACTACGCTACGCGATAATGAGCCCGTTGTAAATAAAGGATTCCGATTGGCACAGGAATTCCTTCATTCCTTTTCCTAACTTTTCTTTTCTTAATATATATCTTTATATAAACAAATATCAGTATAGGTACACGTTTGTTGTTTTTCGCTTGTATTTTTTGTTTTCTTGTTTTTTCTCTATGTTTTGATCTTTTTTATTTTCTTTTTCTTTTTTTCTGTTTAGAGAAAAAATAAGGACCAATATTCTGATGCCTCTTTATTCTCGACTCTTTTGCGTCCCACGATGTTGACTCGCTTAAATACTCGACAGCGTTCCTCTTAATCATTTTCATTTTTTGCAACTTTTCCAAAATCATTTTCAAAGAAAAATTCGATTTTGTACATAGCCATCTATATCGCAATGAAGAGCACTCGTGAAAACGCCACATTTACGTACAATGAGAGTTAGTGATAAGCGCCGTTAGTTATCGTGAAAACTTCTTCGCTATAGGCCTATAGGATTTCAGTGAATGTAGCGAGAACGTCGGGAAGAATGGGAAACACAAGTTGCTAATTAGATAGGGTAGTTGAGACAATACCTAAGCTCAATGAACCACGGATTAAAGGTTTAACGTCTCCGTTTACTCGTTTCGAGCGACATTTATATACTTAGAGCGAATACGAGAGAATGTCAACGTACTTAGCAGCTTTAAACTAAAGCATGGCATTATACGATTAATTACACACTCGCGGATTAAAGAATAGAATTATGAAACATGAATTATAAATATTTACTATTATTCATAAACGTCTTATATTTTTGTTCCACTCATAAAATTTTTTCGATCGAACGCCTATTCAAAATTAACTCCAAAGAATTTACTGAACGAACAATCATGACGTAATGACTGACGTAAAGATCGAAAGTAATTCTCCCACGCGTTTTAGTCAGGTCAGGCCGATATTTAGTTCGATCTATTGTAAAATGAAATTATTTATAACCGGGTGTATGTCGTTAAAATATGTGTGAGAAAGGTTCTGGACGAGCGATTGACGTCCATCATAAAAATGGGTAAAAATAAGTAGTAGGTAGATACCTATTCGCAGTATTAATTTTATTATCCACTCGCTCTATTATTTTTATTATCTCGTTATTGGCGTTACACTCGCTTCGACGACGAGCAAGTAAGAGAATCAGAGCCGGTTTGTAGTCACTTATGCGAACATTCATTCGTTCGTTCATTCGCGAGAGAGCTATTGAATTCGTGGCAGCGATATTTCCTTCGGCACAGAAATTCCTTCCCGCGTTTTCCTCATATAGATGACTTTCATATATGTACACACATATATACATACGTACCTATACATATATTATGTCGAATTGCGTATTCCGAACGACATGTCTCGCGCTAATAGAATCTGGGGAAGTCTAAGTGCATACGCTTAAAGGAGTCAAGCTTTTGAAGAGCTCGTGAAAATTCTTAGGTGTTTATTTTATTGGCTTCTCGTACATAAGAAAGCAATGCGCTAGAAAATGGATCCTCGATGGAATCAACGAAAAAGAGACATGTGAAATCTAATAGAAGATTCCGAAGTTTCCTTTATCTCTTTATTTCTTTCTTCATGAAATGTTTTTTATCTAAAAAAAAAATCACATAAGTAGGTCGTAATGAGACTGAAAAGAAGAACATTACAGATATACTGACCAGTAGTTGAATATCCATCGGCGAGAATGATATTATATGAATCTTTGTAAATTCACAAATTTTTATATAACCGTAGAAACATTTCATGTTAGTAGATATTATTCTCCGGATTTTCTCATATTTCATATGTATCCGCTCTTAATGAAACAGAAGTGGTCCTAATTAACTCGTTGCCTGCTCTTACCTCTGTGTTTCAGTTTCTCTTATAACTTCTCTGAGATTTCACCGACTACTTGTCGAAAAGAAAATCTAACGAAGCGGTAGACCATCTTATTAAGACCATTCCGCGATTAGGTATCCCAAAGAATATGAAACTTTTTTCATAAGGTCGATCGTAGAAGATTTCATTCTTATCGTGCGAGAGATGATAGCTGAAAAGAGAGAATGAAAGAGAGCGAGACGGTGAAACTTGACAAATGCTGGGTAATTATCTGGGAATGCTGATTTTTAAAAGCCCTTCGATAAAAGGAACGTCATCGTGATGGCGAGTACACGCTTGAATGGAGCTAATATCAGACTGGCTTTTCGGTTAGATCCGAGGGAGTTTTCGTGAGGAGGACAAGTGGAAACCTGGTGGTCTTGGGAATGACATCGCGACGGAAGGTGGATAAAAAAAAAAAAAGAAAAATGGACAGAAGCAGAGATGTTACCGGGCTTGACGACGACGACGACGACGACGACGACGACGACGACGACAACGACAACGACATCGATAGAGATGTGCGATGGTGGTCATCGTGTCGGTGTGATGAGAAGAGAGAGGAGAAAGAAAAGAGGAAATGGTCGGAGGGCCCTCATCATCCTCCGCTAATATTTACTCATGCGAACACAAAAACCACTCCCTTCTAGTACTCTCCCTCTCTCTCTCTCTCTCTCTCTCTCTCTCTCTCTCTCTCTCTCTCTTTCTCTCTTCCCTCTTACTCTTTTTTCTCTGGTTGATAAAGATACGAGGAAGTTGTCGAGAGAGTGTGCTTAGCTTCGTTCACGGCACCAACAGAATTTCGTGTTGTGATCGCGTCGATGAATCTGGGGGATTCTTCTCGAAAGGGATTGGTTAATAATAATTTGTATATAATCAAAAGGAATAGCGAAGTTTCGACTCGCCTCGAAACAAAACACCATTTTTAAGAGACTAGGTATCAAGTTTTATATCAGCACGACTTCTTCGTATTTTCCGAAGTGGCTCGGGCTAATTGCATTCTCTCGCAATATTTCCACGTTCCTATAGTAAATTAAATAAGAAACAGGTCGCAAAAGAAAATGAATTTTATCGAACGAATGGCTACAATCGAAGTGCAACAATCGATGAAAACTTTTTAATAATATCATTCTAAACTTGGATGTCCCAGTCTGAGTTTTTTATATGATTCTATTTCTTTATATTTATTTTAGACTATATATATATATATAAATTAATTTAATAGGAAACCATAGTAATGTATCCACGATGGATATGAATGAACGAGCGAAAAGTAAAAAAAAAATTGCATCTATTTACACAATTTTCATTGAATTTTTCCAATATTATTGTATAAAGCAAAAGGCTTTGCGAACCTAGAGACTATGACTACCACTCCATAAATGAGAAACGAGGCTTTCAAACGAACCAATAATCAAATTATCGTACCGAAGTCGATGTGCAAGCAACCCAAGCAGTTTGCGAGGCAATGTTTCGCTCACTGTCTTTACTTCCCTGACTGAATTAGATTTCGGTTCTGGCTAAATGTTTGACTTCCTTTTTCCTTTTATTTCTCTTAGCCTCGACCATACCGGCAGTCATTACCTGCCACTTGTCGTACTCTTCGTTTTCCTCTTCAAATCTGTCTATCCGTGATTTATATCGAATTTCATTTTTTTTCGTCTTCGAATCAAACTTTGTCGGGACTTGATCGAATCCTCTCTTTTCCGTTCTTTTTGTTAGGTACATCGTCCAGAAGATCTTCAATAGATCTCTAATATTACAGGTCGAAGTCTATGCAAAATGTTCGGAATATCGAGCATAGGATAAAGAGAAAAGGATAGAAAAAAGAGGAAGATGAACTAGACATTGCGAATCCAGAACGCCGTGTACGTGGAGGAAGAAAAAGAGAAAGCGAGTATTTAGAGAGTGTACATTACAACGTGCATTCCTCTAGGGAGATTGCCGAGTTTCCTTGTCAACATGGTGCATCTTCCGCATGATAAATAAAGGCCGGTAATATTGTCGCATAAAAGTACCTACGTTGTGTATACTATGCATAGGATTTTAGACTACAGTAGACGGCTTTCACTACGAAGATTTCGAGAATTGCGAAGGGCAGCCGCCGTAAAAATATGTGCAAGTCATGCCACAACGAAGCTCTCACGTAGATACATGTGTATATCTCTGTATACGCGTGTACGTGTGTGCACGTACACTCTTCGTTCAAAACAATGCCCTACCGTGAAATAAAAAGAGCCGTGGGG
Organism: Vespa velutina; assembly: GCF_912470025.1. Classification (NCBI taxonomy): domain Eukaryota; kingdom Metazoa; phylum Arthropoda; class Insecta; order Hymenoptera; family Vespidae; genus Vespa; species Vespa velutina. The sequence continues at coordinate 14,072,581 of NC_062189.1, forward strand.
TAAAAAATATTCTGATACTGCACCGTGCAAATGGACGACGAATAAATCGCGAGAGAAACGTGAAGAGACATAGAAAATATAGGAAACCGTCACAGGGAACATTACTGATAAAGACGATATTATCAAAGAACAGATTCTCTCTCTCTCTCTCTCTTTCTTTCTTTTTTTCTCTTCTAGTTGTCCGAACAATAGATTTTTTGTTTTAGTTGTTGATCTCATACTATTCTATCCAGATCTATATATATGCCCAGGAGGGTATATATATCGCGTAGCTATTATTTTGTGTAAGATAGCAAATATTATGTAATTTTATTTTTTTGTCTTTTTTTCTGTTTTTTTTTTTTTTTTTTTTTTTTTTTTATAGACTGAAAATATGTTCATATTTGAAAAGTCATTTTTATTATTATGTTCTTATTGATTATTACGAAAAACTTGAATATCTATGTGATACTTTTATTTCTTATATTCCAAAGAAGATGCATCTCCACGTTTCTAGCTGGAAAATTATCAGTTTTTTATTGAATTTCATCGAGATACAAGTTTCACTACAAATTTGAAATTTATTGATTTTTAGAACAATTTGCAATACGATAAAGAATAATGTGACGCTAAGTAATGGACTCTGTTATCTGATTTGTATCCATGATATAATAATTCTTAGTAATCAAACTTTTGTTTGATGGATATCTTGCGATCAAGAGAGTTCATTTGGTGATATGAAATTAATGAAATTTTTCCCTACCAAATGTCGTGATTTTTCGATCGATAAATAAATTGATTTTAAAATAATGGATAAGCCAGTTAGATATTTCGTTATGTTTTAAAAACAAATTTGTCTTTATTGTCTTAGGAAAGAGTTTTAAATTAAAACACAATGGCTGTCGTGATATTTTTATTCGGTATTACAAATATTATTAATAAATCAAGATTATAAAATTCAAGATAAGAGAATAATACGAGTTACAAATAAACCTAACTCTGTCAACGGAGAAGAAAGAAAAGTGAAATAACTCCTTTTCTTTTTTAAATATTTCATGTAGAAAAGTCCATCCTTTGAAAAGAACTCAGTTCTTTACAGTATACACTAGCTCGTGTTTAATGAACATATATTTACATTTTGAATATTACATCAAAGTAGAACTGCCATTAATTTATTATTTATCTAATCTAAATGTTTTAATATATATATATATATATAATTTTATATATTTAATTAAATATATATTATTATATATTTAATAATATATACATATATATATATTACTATTCGATCATGTGCTTGTATTGTTTTTAGTTTTATAATGTCTTATAAATTAATTATTTGGTTAACTGAAAATTTACAGCTTAAAGGGTTAAAACCGGTTACGTTAAAGTTAAATTTCTCGAAGGAGTATTCGACTGCAAGCACTGAACCCACTTTCTTCTATTCTCCGTGCAAAGACTACGTAAGATAGAGTAAACTTCGAAAGTTTTCAATGTGGGATTGCTCTGTCATGGATTTTAGATCGCTATGAAACTACAGTAATATAATGGAGTGACTTCTTCATTATGCAGAACAATCATGAGTACAACTTCCATGAAATTCTTCGTTCGTCACGTTATCACTCCCGATTGATTGAATTTACTCGAGAGATAAACGTTTATTCGAGTAAGTTCTTGAACAAATCATTCGTCAATATCTTCAAAAATATCAATAATTCGATTATGTTTTATTCAAACGGTTAAACAATAGCAACGGTGTAAAAAATATGAGCTCATTTTGCATTTGATTCGAGATAGGTGCATATACATAGACTAGCTCATTAAGTCAACCAAACTCATTAAATAGTCGTAGCACTAGCTCGTTAAATCCATGTAATTATTCATCTTGAAGTCTGGCAGCATTGTTTCAATCCATAGAGGATTCTATTGTCTCATACGATACTAAAAGACAGAGGGAGGGAGGGAGAGAGAGAGAGAGAGAAAGGAAGAATGGACAAAAAAAGAGAGAATCGTTTGCAATAAAGATTTTCGTCTGCATAGTTTCGATACACAGTATATTTTTAAAAATATTGTCAGAATGTGGTTATTTCATAAAAAGTCAAAAGTTTTAAAACAATTGAAATTTATCGCGAAATCTAATATTTTACATTTTATTTATCAGCCTTTGTAGATTTTGTATTATCAATTTAAGTGAGATAATTGTCTATCGAGATGATGTTATCGGGCGATTATCTCTGTCGGATTTATATGATGAATGTGCTCAAAATGAATATAATACATATTATAGATTGTGATAAATAACGATAAAAAAAATCAATCTTTAACTCGAATTCATTTTCGTCTAATTTATTATACTATAGAAGAATTATTATACAATAGAATCTTTCCAATTTAATTTAGAGATTAGACAAATTTTAGTCATCCTTATCTAGAATTACAATTATTCGTATAAATGATAAATTAAAATTAATGATCGATGCTTATATAAAAAAGCCACCGACAATGGCGCGTCGCGTTAGGTAAGGACATGTGTGTTATATAAGAACATGTGAACACGTCCGCCAGGAAGCTTCCAATATCGAGCTATGTGGAATGTAAGTAAACTCGGTCGTGAAGGCTAAAGCTACGACACGCTTGTCTCTGTCTCCATTATATGCAAATTTCTACGAGTTGCACCGAAAACCTCAACATCGTTAACCTTCGAAAGTCATCGTTTAGGTTTCGCAAGAGACTTCGAAAGAAACAACATGAGAACAAGCTAAGGTCTTTCGAAAGAGTCATCGAAGATGACTCGTAAAAAGATAAAAGACTGGTAAAGAAGTCTTCCTTAAAGATATTTTTTCATTCGAACGACAAATTTTACTTTAACTTTTTTGATAAAAACAAATCATCGATATGATAAAAGAAACTTTGTACTTTGTTCGATAACGAAACAGAAATGACTTAATTGAACGTTCATATAATCGGATCTTATCATTTTATCTGATTTGCCAAAAATAATACCTTAATACGCAATAAATAAATGTAATATATTTTTGTATAACTAGAAGAATGATTGAATAAAATAATATTATTTGAATATTTATAAAATGGCAGTTTCCATTCGTTAATACTGAAGTATTATTAATCCATTGAAATCACTTAATATGTATGTACATACCTACGAAAACTTTGTTACATTTTTTTGAGAAACATAATCGAACTTTTGTATAAATGTTAATTTCCTCGAGAAGTTGTCTGTGTCTCAATTCGCATAGATCTCGTTTTAAACAATTGGTTTATTTTTTTTTATCAGAAGTGGACGTTTCCATTTGTAATCGTCCTGAATTCTTACAATCAATGACTTATGATAAACTACTTTTTACGAAACTTTTTTATGACAAAGTAGATATCTGAATCTTAGATATCGAGATAGAAAAATTGCGATAAAGAAACGCTGCAGAATAAATACATTTCATTTCTAATTGAACCACGACAAAACAGATTGATCTTCTCGAATCATCGGTAAGTCGATCTTTCTATGATTTATTGATTCATGCTTGATCGGCTTGCTTCAAATAAATGCAATGGGTTTGGATATAAAAAAAATTTCACGTTTTCTTCTTTATTTCATTTTAATTGATTTTAATTTCGCGAATAACAACAACGATAATCGTTCAAAAGACGAAATCGATGATGCTTCAGTATACAGATTACCAAAAAATGTAATTCCAATTTCCTATGATCTACGAATATTAACAAAATTGGCTGCAAATGACTTTCACTATGAGGCCGAAGTTCGGATAACGCTCAAAATATTGGAAAAAACGAATACAATAATATTGCATGCTCATAAGCTAAGAATAGATAAGGATAAATCTTGTTTATACAAAGGAACCGATAAAATTTCAATTGACCATCAATACTTCGATACAAATAGACAATTCTATATCATCAAATGCATGAAATGTTTAGAAATTGGACAATATATTTTGGTTCTTTCTTTTGTGGGAGATATTCAGGATGACGTATTTGGATTTTATAGAAGTTCCTACGAGGTGGATGGACAAAAGAAGTGAGTCCATTACATGTTATATTTATCATTACGTTTTATTTATTTGCATCAATTATTTCCAGATGGATTGGTATAACACAATTTTCACCTACTTACGCTCGGCAAGCGTTTCCGTGCATGGACGAACCGCATTTAAAAGCGACATTTACAATAAGCATTGGTCATTATTCTAATCAAATGGCCACTAGTAATACCGATATAAAAACGATTGAGAAAGTGTTAGTATACATTATAATTTAATATAGTAGGTAGACAATTTTTATATATCTTAAATCAAGGTATTCTATTTGAACATTTGTAGCGATAAGTATTATCGTCTTACGACGTTCTTGACTACTCCACGGATGTCAACGTATCTCGTTGGATGGTCAGTACATGATTACGTAGTCGAAATTTCAGAATCCTCAAGAGATTTTAAGATCTGGACAAGAGACAGCATGCGATCTCATGGTAGCTTTGCCTTGAATCAAGGCTGGTTAATTTATTCAGCTTTACAAGATTGGATGAAAGTGGAAAATCCGATAAAAAAAATGGACCAATTTGCTGTGCCTGATTTCAACTTTCGCGCTATGGAAAATTGGGGTATGATAACGTATCGCGAGTCGATAGTCCTATTTCAGAATGGAACAGTTCCAACGAGAAAAATGGTTGATGGCTTGGCCACTATGGCACATGAATATGCGCACACGTGGTTCGGGAATTTGGTAACGCCAGAATTTTGGAATGTCGCTTGGTTAAAAGAGGGCTTTGTCTCGTACTTCCAATATTTTGGAGTCTCTTTGGTACAACCAACATGGAAAATGATGGATATGTTTGTCGTTGATTACGTTCAACCGACTCTTCTCTCGGATTCCGTGAATCACGATAGATCCATGAACAGTCAAAACGTCGGAAGTCCTAGCAGTATCATGGCTACGCTAGATTTTGTTACGTATAGAAAAGGTTCATATTTTAACTCGCTTTATTTTAAAAGTATCTGCATAAAACGAAATGTTTATTCTTGCCTATAGGAGCGTCCATAATTCGAATGATAAAACATGCATTTGGTGAGAATGTCTTTCAGAAAGGATTGCATCATTATTTAAGCGAAATGTACGTGATTGAAGGACAAATGTGTTTTAGTAATAAAACGAACGAAACTAATCATGATACGTTTAATAAACATTTTAGGTCGTATCGAGCCGCTAGACCATACGACTTGTATCGTTATTTACAGAGAGCTATTGATACGTCATCGAATAGCACGAAGGACCGTAAATTTGTCAAGGACGTTGTTGAATCTTGGGCAAATCAAGTGGGATATCCTTTGATAACGATAACGCGAAACTACACGAGACATTGGGCATTGGTATCTCAAGAACGATTTTATCTTAATCGAGGCACGAGAAAAATCAACAACAATGATAAAGAACGCACATGGTGGATACCTCTGACCTTCGCTACGAGGTCGTCTATCATCGATTTTCAAAGGATTCTCCCGAAGCTCTGGCTGTGCCCTTGGGATAAGAGGACGATGATTTCGAACTTTCGCGACACCGATTGGGTGCTCTTCAACGTCCAGCAAATCGGATTCTACCGAGTCAATTACGACGAGACCAATTGGAAAATGCTTATTGATCACCTTAGATCAAAGGAGTTTATCTCCATTCCCTCGGTGAACCGAGCGGCTCTCCTCGACGATGCTTTTAATCTGGCAAGAGCAGGATATATAGATTATTCGATTCCATTCGACTTGTCCAAGTATCTTAAGAGAGAGATGGACTACGAGCCTTGGCTCGCCGCCGTTAATAATTTCATGTTTCTCAATCGAATCCTGAATAAAGTATCGAAGGTTCATAAAGCGTTCCAGGTAAAAAAAAAAAAAGCTTAAGAAGCGCCTAATATAGATTATTTATCGATACTCTCTTTTTTTTCGATATTTTATTTACTATATATTTTTTTCGATATTGTTGAAAAATTCAACCAAAAAATCGGTTTATTGTAAATTTTGTTTTTTAGAAATACGCGGAAAATCTGATTCTGCCTATATACGAGTTATTGGGATTCACGGAGGATTCGTCCGATAACGTCCGGACAAAACTTCAACGGGAGATAATATTATCGGCTTCGTGCGCGCTCAATAACGCTCACTGCCTCGAGACATCGAAAATATTATTTAATTCGTGGATATCGTTGAATGAAACGTAAGAAAGAAAAAACATTTAAAAAATCCATTTTAAATGTTTATTTATTTAATTGATATCTTTTCATCGATTTATTTAGAATATTACCTGATTTGAAAAGTTTCGTCTATTGCATTGGCATACGTAACGGGAATGATGAGGATTGGTTTAAAATGTGGAAAAAATATCTCGATGCAGATTTACATATCGAACAAGAACTTTTGTTGTCTGCACTCGGATGTAGTCGAAATCCTATTTTATTGAATAAGTAAGTTTCATAGCGTCAAATAGTTATGTACAAATGAAAACTCACAAATGGTAACTTCTTGACAGATATCTGAATGTGTCGATTTCTCGAAATTCGACAATTCGTAAGCAATACAGATTTTCGATAGTTACTGCTGTTACGAACGGTAATCCAGAAAATGTCGATCATACTTTAGAATTCGTTGAAAACAATCTCGAAAGCATTATTGATTCGTACGTATTCGAATGTTTAGAGATGTTAAAATATATGTAGATATATTTTTAAACGATAAAATAACTATTATTATTTTTCGAATAGACAAGGATACGATTTCTTAGGTAAGATGTTTATTTCTATAGGAGAGCATATGACAACTACGGAACAAACAAACAAGGTGATCAAATATTTTCTTACTATCACGAATACGATGAATATTCATATGAAGAATGATAATATTAAATTGCATATATTTAATTTTTATAGCTTCGTCGTTTCATCGATCAAAATATAAAACGTTTAGGATCGGCCTCAAAAGCAGCAGAGAAAGCGATTGATTCTGCTGCTGAAAACGCAAAGTGGGTTGAAAAGTATGCATCTCTCATTGCTATAAATCTCTGATTTAATTTATAAATGTAAACTAAATATATAAATTTTGTAAGAAGTTTTCACTTTTATACGATAATCTTATTAAAGTTCAATTATTGTGGAATTTACTAAAACTCTCAAAAAAGGGATTATGGAATAGAAAAGATTTTAATTGAATATATTTTAATAAAATTTCGTAATAAAAAATATTTTAATAAAATATATTTGGAAAATATTTTTTCATCATGAATTTTTTCCTTTTAATTAATATATATATATCCTTGAGTATATCTGAACGTTTTTTATCCAAGTTTTACCCCTTATCATCTCAACCAGCTACTCAAACTCTCTGCCGAGACGCTACTTGTTGATATCGATTGACTTGGTTAAGTGGATAAAACTATTGTAACAAATGGAATCTCCCTTATGTGTACATTAAATAGATCGTTCGTAATAAATAAGTTGATTTTTTGTCTGGTATTCTATCTTTGAAGATTGACAATGGATTATCTATTTATATTTACAAAGAAAATATTTAAGACTTACGTACACATATATAGAAATATTAATGATCGTCACTTACTAGTGCAATGACATAGATATCCGTTGAATCATACCTAAAATGAGACCTGATAAATGAATTTCCAATGCTGAATAACATACGCGAACACCAGCTTTTAATCTGGTTTAGATAAAAAAGATATACGATTGTTATTGGAGAATACAATTTAGTACTATAGCATGGAATATCGTGTGTCGACAATGATACAACGATAATTTATATAGATATTTGTAGCTATCGTACTTTTAATTCTTTTTTCTTTTTATTAACTCTTTATAAATATTTATTATTTGTTATGCAAAAATAATTTTTTTTATAGATTCCCGTAATTAGGTGTAACACAGGCGAAACAAAAATAACGATAAATTTATTATTTGTGAACGTAAAAAATCACGTCTTTTTCAACATTTTCTACATATACATTTTAACGATTATTTCAACGACGTTGTCGATAAGGGAACGAATCTTACCGGGTTTCGCGCTTATCTACACGTCCGCTGTTCATTGGTCGGATTCTATTGTATTTGAATTATCGCTTAATCGTTATCTCACTGATGAAACTTTTCGGGAACTTTTTGGCGAGTTTTCTAAAAAATAGACCACTTACTGATCATCTCTCGACGAATATAATATCATTTACTGCGAAGGAACAGAGCGATAAGATTAGAGAAGGGATTGACATCATTTACACGACGGAGACATCGATACTGGTTTATAAAGCAGGAAGATTTTTGCTGTTAGGCTTTTAATAAGCAATCATCGATACGAGGGTCATAACGGCAACTCTCTTCATTTCCAGTTTATCTTAAAGGTATTAGTTCCTTCTTATATCATTTATACGCATTATATATTTATTTAAAATTTTTTTATTTTATTTTTCAAAAGTTTTTCATAAATTCGATATTTTCTTCGAATTATATATCATCTATTAATTAAACGTAATTAAAAGTGTATTTTATTAATTAATCAAATTGTAAACATTAGAAGACTGGATCATTGCAGAAGGGAGTACCGTTACTTTTTGCCAAAATGGCTTCCATGAGAGTGTTAATACCGTTGGCATTGCTCGTGGTGATAACATTGGCCGAATATCCATCATCGTCATTCTTGGATAATGAAATTATCCAATATGAGGAAAATAGAGCAAGTCCTGAAGAAAGCAAAAAGTCTGGAGATTTTGAGACTTTTATTGATGAAGAAGATTTTAGTCATGCAAAAAACGAAACAAATGATTACAGATTACTTTCTACAATTAAACCACATCATTATAACATTGACTTAAAAATAAACTTAACGAAATTCTACGAAAACTATTACAAATATAATGGAAAAGTTACGATAGATTTGGAAGTAACAGAAAATACGACCAAAATCAAATTCCATTGTGATAAATCGTTCCTCGAGTTGGGTACGATAAAATTGTTCAATAAGAAGGAAGAAATTAACGTTACAATATCTAACGTAAACAATAATAATATTGTGATACTTGATGTAGAAAATGTATTATCTCCAGATAATTATACTTTAATATTGCCGTACATTGGAACAGTAAGTGATAAGGATAGAGGATTTTATAAGGGTTCTTACTTAGGTGAAGACGGCAAAACGAGGTAAAAAATTAAAAAAAAAGACAATATTAGTCTGATTAAATTTATATATGGAACATTATCATTTTTTATTTGATTCTATTAACCACTATTTTGCGTTTTAATTATATATAGATGGTATGTAGCGACACATTTTGAATCAATCAGTGCACGAAGCGCATTCCCATGCTTCGATGAACCAGCTCTAAAGGCAACCTTCAATCTTTCAATAACATATGACAAAGGATACATTGCGATCTCGAATACAATCGGAGAGACGAAAGAAGTTGAAAATAATCAACAAAAGACAAGTTTCAAAACAACTCCAAAAATGTCCACGTATCTTATAGCATACGCCATAACTGCTGATTTTAAATCGTATAATAAAAGTAATATAATGGTATATTCAAGACCGAAACCTACTGCAGATAACATGATCGAATATGCTGCAGAAGTTAGTGACAAAGTGTTGACACAACTGGAAAAATATACTGACATTAAGTACTCATCTATGATGGAAAAGATGGAACAAATTGCTCTTCCTTTATTGGCACCGGGTGCAATGGAGAACTGGGGTCTCGTGACGTACAGGCAAGCAAAAATATATTTTCGATATTTTATAAGATCCTTTTCGTAATACTAATTCATGAGTTCTATTAACAGAGAAACTGCCATTCTCTATAACGAGAATGTAAACGGGACTTTCGACAAGCAACGTGTGGCGAATATAATCGCTCACGAGCTTACACATCAATGGTTTGGAAATTTAGTCACCCCTGAATGGTGGAATTATATTTGGCTTAACGAAGGATTTGCTACTTATTTCCAATACTTTATCATCGATAAAGTAAGAAATTGACACGATTATGAAGATTAAACGATTTTATTTACATCGAGAGATAATATGTTACGATGCGTTACAGATCTATCCTGACTGGCGTTACATGGATCAATTTAACGTATTATCTCTTCAAACTAAAGCATTCCATTTCGATGGGGATGGAGAAAAGACACGATCTATGAATAGCATAGAAAAGAGCGAAAATGAAATTAACGATTTATTCGATGATATTGCTTACGACAAAGGTAGTTTTCCATTGAAAAATATATTTTATATCAATTAATTATTATATAAGATTAATTTATTATAGCTGCTGCTGTCATCCGCATGTTCTCTCATGTCATTGGAGAGGATAAGTTTCAGAATGGTCTACGAGAATATCTTAACTTAAAGTAAGCAGATTTAGTCATTAATGTTTATCGTCGTCGTGAAAAGAAATATAGAATTTGCGATTTAGAAATTCCTATTTGTTACTTCAGCAAGTACGGTACAGTGAATTCAACGGTTCTTTTCAAATCTCTCAATAATGCCACAGACATGAAGAATTTTCCAGAAATTAACTTGGTGACATTTTTTGAACATTGGGTCAACCAATCAGGATACCCAGTAATTACTGTGACTAAGAATAGAAAAGAAAATGATACATCGATCACTGTAGAACAAAACCCGTTTTATTTGGTAAAACCTACAGAAGAAAAGTTATCTGAAAATAAGACCTGGTATGTTCCTCTGAACTATATACAACAAACAGAAGATAAGAATTTTAATGATACTTCCGTTAAATCTTGGTTGAATGAGTCCTCGATAACAATTAAAGATAATATCCAAGAAAAAGGTTGGATTATCTTTAACGTGCAACAAACTGGTAAGCATCACAGAAAAACCAATTGTATAAATATTTCATTTTTTCTTGGTGTTCTAATTTTGCTTTATGTGTACTGCTTTATGTCTTTATATCTATTAAGGATATTATCGTGTTAATTACGATATGGAAACATGGAGCGATATTATTAAATATTTGGGCACGGATGATTTTACGGATATTCATTCCTTGAACCGTGCTCAATTGATCGATGACGCTTTCCATTTGGCATATGCTGATCTTTTGAACATCACTATCAGTTTGGATTTAATCAAGAGTCTCGAAAAAGAAACCGATTACATCGTATGGAAGTCAGCGTTTAAGATTTTATCAAAGTTGAACAATCTATTGGACCGAACAGAATATTACAGTTACTTTTTGGTACATTTAATTATATTACGTATTACTTCGGTTTACATTAATTACTCAACTAAAATTTAACGTCGTTTCATTTATCGTTTCAGAATTTTGTTCATCCAATTACTCAAAAATTATTTATTAATCTGAAGCTCTTTGAAAATAAGAATGAAACACATCTGGAAAATCTTCTTAAGGTAGATGCCGCAAAATGGGCTTGCGAGATTGGATTAGAATTTTTCGAAAACTATTCTACTCAACAATTTAATCTGTGGTTAAATAAAGCTCAAAATGCTACGTATGTATTCTTTGTTTCCTACGTTAAAATTTAATTTGTAGAAATAAGATATCAAATATTTAACGATCTAATTCGTGATCGCTAATTGTTTTCAGTATTCCTCAAGATTTGAAAAAAGTAATATTCTGTGGGGCCTTAAGGAAAGCCAATGAGACTGTTTGGATAAACACTTTGAACAAATACATACTATCTAAAGACGTTGAAGAGAAGACACTAATTCTTTCATCCTTGGGTTGTTCTTCATCACGGGACATTTTGAAAAATTTCCTTGATATAACTGTTCAGGAAGATTCTAATTTCATAAAACAATTGCCGGAAGTTTTTCGAACAATATACTCCAACAGTGCTGTTGGTCTTGAAATTGTTCTTGATTTCATTTCCGAAAATATTGATAAGTTGCAAAAATAGTAAGTTTTTCGAAAAGATCAATAGGAAATTATATAGAAGATGAATAAGAAATACTAATCTAGATATATAATAATCGAATGTTTCATTTTCTAGTGATGGAAACTTCAACAAGAATATAGTGAATATATTTACCGAACTTGCAAACAGAATTGCTATTAATAAGGATATTGGCACGGTTAGAAAATTATATTTCTTTCTCTCTTTAAAGTATATCAGTATTTAACATTTATTTATTTATTAATACTATATTTCTTTTTTAGCTAAATGAAATTAACTTTCAACTAATTAAAATTAAAGAACTGGAGGATAAATTGAACGAAGGTGTGGAAATTGCAAAGAGGAACAATCTATTCTTCAAAAAGCATGATGAAAACATTCAGAAATGGTTAGGAGTTTCGACTGAAAATCAAAATGTAACAACTTCTAAACCAAATAGTGCTAGTTCTTTTAGCTTTAGCATTGCCCTAATGACTGTATCTTTATTACTCGTAAAACTACGTTAATAATCTTTTTAATGTTTACATTATTTGCACGGTTTATAATAAATGATAAAAAAACCACTTCATCGTATATTAGCCATTCGATTTTAGCCAACGAAATGTATTCTCGTTTTAACTACAATAATGTCGTTTAACTTTTTTGTATGTATATACATAAAGAAACAAAGTGTTACTAATGTTAAAAATTTGTTATTAATGTTAAAAATTATTTTAACATAAATTTTTTACTGAAGAAACGTGCACAAAGTTGTCTAGTTAATTAAGTGAATAACAAGTGGTCTATAAAATTATATCTATTATATAAAGCATCGACATAATATATGTGTATATATGTACATATAAATGCATGTATGTTATATACACGGAAAGTTCCATAATATGATTGTAAATACCAGCTTATTCCACCATTCATATTAATATAATTTAACTTAATAAATTACTATTATTTTACTAATGTGATCTATTAATTTTATTCAAATCTAATTAATTCTCAACTTTATTCTTTAGATATTTTTATAAATATATATTGATTGATATATGTGTGTGTGTGTGTGTGTGTATTAGCTTCGTAAGGAAATAATAGGTATAAATAAATTTTGTGATTAACAATCCTGAAACAAATCTGAAACCACAAGGAAAAAAATATTATAAATCACGTTATACGTCAAGATTTAAAATTCATGTAACTATGAATACGGTTTTAATAGACAATCGTATTTAGTTATCTATCTACAAGCGCATGCGCGATTATATAAGATAGGACAGAGTTCAAACTTGTGAATTATTCAATCGGTTAGTGCATGCGTAGTTTATTTCCTATTTTTCGTGTTGCAAATTGCATCGGGAATCGTAAATAAGAAGAGTTATCACGAGTAACTACGAGACCACCAATAACGACAGCTTTGTTTTCTTCTTGAGTTCCAACTATACAGAAGATAATAATATTTATTCGATAATAATCACAGATAATACATTGAAAGGTGATTTTCCAGGAATATATTCAAATCGATTTACTTTTAGAAATGTTACCAATGTTTCTCAATAAATTTTTAATATAATATATATAGTAAACAAAAATGATTAATTCGATTATAAAAATCATTATTTATTTTGTATTCTTTTGGGTAGATGACAAAAGTTAAAGCATTACTTGCTTTGATTCTATTATTGGCCAGAAATTCAAGGACACTTCCTCTCGAAGATGAAAGTTCGAAGGAAGATGGAAACATGGATGAGGAACTACCGGAAGCTTCATATCGTTTAAGTAACAACGTGGTACCTATACACTACGATATCAAATTAATACCGTATTTGGATGAGGATAATTTCACCTTTGACGGTGAGACAAACGTCCGTTTTAATCTACAAAAGGTGACACAGGCTTTGGATTTCCACGCTAAAGAATTAACATTCGATGAGACTGATACGTATGTAGAAGGCGAAGATGGTCAGAAATACAAGCCGATCGTATTCACGTACGTCAACGCAACAGAAATCATGACGATAAGTTTCGAAAAATGTATGCAAAAAGGTTTGTACACATTCCACGTCAAGTTCACGGGTATTCTCAACGATGAATTGTCAGGATTTTACAGGAGCTCTTACACGAATGATAATGGCAAAAGAGTGTGAGTTAAAAAGAAAGAATATTTTAGAAATTCTTATTAATTATTATATTAGAATCTTATTTTATGTAATATTTTTATAGATGGTTAGCAACAACACAATTCCAAGCGACGTCCGCTCGACGAGCTTTTCCATGTTGGGACGAACCCTCTTTGAAAGCAACGTTCAACGTTTCCATAAAACATCAAACAAACTACACAGCCCTCTCGAATATGCCGGTTTACGAGCAATCGATGATAGACGAAAATGATGGAAAAGTCTGGACACATTTTCAAAAGACTCCCGTTATGTCCACTTACATCCTAGCTTTCGTGGTATCAGATTTTGTTAAAATTTCGAATACTGATGGTACAATTAATGTTTGGTCGAGAAAAGACGTCATTCCTTTGATTAACTTCGGTTATGAGGTCATTCAAAAAGCTGTTGTCCTTCTCGAAGAATACACGAATAGTTCGGTGCGTGTACCAAAAATGGATCACGTCCTTATTCCTAATTTTCTTCATGGAGCCATGGAGAACTGGGGTCTCGTAACTTACTTGTAATCACTCTAAATAAGCCTATTAATAAGAGCATATCTTCTGTGTTTTATTAAATGTCCTCTTTTACGATCGTTACAGAGAAGATAATTTGCTATACAATCCGAATAAAAATTCTCTGAAGGAAAAAACTTGGACAGCGATGGTCGTTAGTCACGAATTGACGCATCAATGGTTCGGTAATGTTGTTAGTCCTACTTGGTGGGATCATGTTTGGTTAAACGAGGGCTTCGCATCGTTTTTTCAATATTATATTACCGATAAGGTACGTAGAGAAAATTACATTAATTCTAAAGAGTATGATGATGGTGATGTGTGTTTTTTGTTTTGCAGATCTTTCCAAATTGGAAATTGATGCAATCATTCGCGTCAAGTATGCAACAACATAGCTTTAGCATCGATGTACATCCCTACGACAAGCCCATCGGTCGGAATGTGAGTAAACCTAAGGATATCGAGGATCTTTTCTCCAGTGTACAATATATGAAGAGTAAGTAATCGAAATAATGAGATGTCTATTGTCGAATGATCGAAAGAAATTGCTTATTCTTTCGTTCATAGCGCCGTCTTTATTGCGTATGTTATTGCACGTTGTCACTGACGAAGTATTTCATACCAGTCTCATTAAATATCTTCAAAAATAGTAAGTGGAAAAATAATGATAATAACGCTAATCGTTTAATCAATTTTTCAATAAGATATTTCTTAATTATTTGCAGTCAGTACAGCAACGCTCTGCCCGACGATTTATGGTATCAAATTCAAAATGGTGTAGATGAGACACCAGAAATACCACGCGGCAAATTTCGCGTAAAAGAAATGATGGATACTTGGATATATCAAAGTAGTTATCCTCTCGTAACAGTAGATAGAAATTATATCACTGGCGAGGTAACGATCACTCAAGAAATTATTAAACATCATGTTAGTACCAACAATGTGACTTCGACTGACAAAAATGATATAAGTAAGCGCAATAAATGGTGGATACCTATAAATTATGCAACAAGAACGAATACCAACTTTTCATCTACGCTACCTATTTACTGGTTGGATCCAACTAACGATAGCATTACTATCAATGGTATCGATACTGATGATTGGATATTATTAAACGTACAACAAACTGGTATGCAAATTAAAATCTATTAAGAATTAAATAATTTTCTAATAAAGAAAGAGGATCGATAAATGATAAACACTATCTTTAGGACATTATCGCGTTAATTACGACGACGCAAATTGGATAAAGTTGGCTAATTATCTAAACTCACCTGATTACGAAAAGATACACGTTATTAATCGAGCACAAATCATTCAAGACTCTTATAACATGTTCATTACGAAGAAGATAAATTTAACGATATTCTTAGAGTTGTCTAATTATTTATCACACGAAGTGGATTATATCGTATGGTGTCCTATCTTCGATATATTTATTAGATATGTAGGAAGTATGTTAGAAACCACCGAAGGTAGCGAACTTATTCAGGTACAAATTTGTAATAATTTCAATATTATTCATTTTCTATTCGTTTTCATTCTTTAACTTTCGATTACTAATTTTCCAGCCGTATATTTTGAACTTAATGAATAAAGTTATAGACGGTGTAGGTTTCGATATTAATCCTGACGATGATTATATAACTCAATTGACAAAAATTGACATTAGGAAATGGGCTTGTCATTTTGATCATATCGGATGCATAATAAAAGCCAATGCCGAATTGATTGCACATTTAGAGTCTTCTAATGAAAGCGAGTAAGTTATCGAAAAGATTAAAAAATACCGATGATGTTATCAGGTAATATTTTTCAGTTATCCGTTATATTTGAAAGAATGGATTTATTGCTATGGAATGAATAATGCAAACGAATCGACATGGAATAAGTTATTAGATATATACGTGAACGATACTATGTCTATTGGACGTTCTTTGGCTTGCATCAAAAATATGACTCTCATTGAAAAGTATTTGAATATGATTATAGCGGAAAATTCGTCTTTCACTTCGGAAAATTTATGCGATATTTTTGTATCTTTATTTTATAAAGGATCATATATAACAGATTTAATGGCTGATTTTGTTATAAAATATTGGGACGTATTGAATTCTCGGTAAAGTTTATGAAATAATTGGTTTTGATGAAACAATTTTCTTGTTTATTTTTAAAACTCTCGATTATAATTTCCAGTTCAAATTTACAAACTCTGTCTAAGTTTATGATACTAACAGCTACGAGCAAAAATAAGTTACAAGAGGTCTGTAAATTTTAAGATGTAGAATCAACATTTACAATGATATGTTAACTTATTCCATTTCAGGTAAAATCGTTTCTGGAAAAAAAAGAAGGAATACTTAAAGAAGAGAATATGACGAAATTAATAAAAAAAAGAGAACGAACTCTTACAACTTATGAGCAAATATTAGATGAGTTTCGTGCATGGCGTAAAAGTAAAGAAAATATAAATTAAAATAATCCATAGTTCAATAAAAAATTAACATAAATTCTGCGTAAGTATCAAAGAATTAAATGATAGCCTTATTGTAAATTATTTTAATTTAAAATGAACTTCTTATCCTATATATAAATCTTTTCGAATTATCATAATTTTTAATTTTTGACATAAGATTTAAATAAAATGATTGGAATGGAAAATTTGTAATTAGAATATTGCAAAAATTTATTATTTCCAGTTTTTCTATAGTGCGATTTTAAAGAATGTCGTATCGATTCCTTTTCGCTTCTGACGATGCATTTACATGTCTACACAATGCGTACATAATGGTCACGTGCGTCATGCGGGCTATAGGTCATATGCGTAAATAATGCATATAATTATAAATGCTCTCTTCGACACAAGAATAAGCATCCCTCCCCTTATATAGCATTTCATGGTAATATTGATACTTACCATATAAGCGTCTTTCATATTCTGCACTATTCTCCAATTGATTAGACAGTGTCTTGTTAGAAGGCTAGACGATCGAACAATCTCTCGTTAATTCCGTAATTAATTGTGTCCCAAATTTATTGAATTTAAGAAAACGGTTGAATAGAATGTTAGAAAAGTTAATAAAGTTATTTTTCGTATTTGTTACCATCGAAGCATTTTCCCTTTTATCGATAAATCATAAAAATGTTACGATTGAAAGCGATACGATTGTTTATCGATTACCGACGAATATTGTACCAATACATTACGATTTGAAATTGGAATCGAATATCATGGTGGGTGATTTTAATTTTACCGGTGAAATAGACATTAAGATCGAGGTTCGAGAGCCTACGAAGTTAGTAGTGTTAAATTGGAAGAATCTTACGATAAATGAAACGCAGAGCCATTTGGAAAAGGACAATGGCGAATCACTTTCACCAAAGGAGCATCGTTACGAACCGTATAGAGAAATGTTAACCCTCGTTTTTGACAAAATCATCGATTCTACTGTTTACACTTTACATTTGAAATTCTCAGGCATTCTTTCGACAGACTTATATGGCTTTTTCCGATCCTCTTACATTAATGAGAACGGCGATACAATGTAAGTTTAATTTATCGCTAAATTAATGAAAAAATTGATAATTGATGTATAATGTCGATTAGGTGGTTTGCGGTAACTCATTTTCAACCTATAAGTGCACGTCGTGCTTTTCCTTGCTGGGACGAACCAGCATTTAAAACAACTTTTAACATTTCTTTGAAACATCATGCCAATTATACGGCCCTTTCAAATATGCCAGTATTCGAACGATCGTTTACTGACGAAAGTAATGATACAGTATGGACTCGTTTCGAGAAGACTCCGATCATGGCAACCAATATCTTAGCCTTTATAATCTCCGACTTCGAACATATTTCTATACCCGAGAGAAACATTAAGATTTGGGCAAGGAAATCAGTCATTCCATCGATATATTTTTTACTCGAGGTCATTCAGAAAATAGATGACGAATTGAACAAATACATGCCTAATTCTATAATGGTACCCAAAATTGATCATGTTGCTCTTCCTGATTATAGTAGCCAGGGAACGGAAAATTGGGGTCTTATCACGTATAGGTAAAAAATATCAAATCAAACAATTTTTAATATATAATAAATTTAAAGATGCATAAACACATTCGACAAAATTAAATGAAATGTCCTGTTTCTTATAGAGAAAAATCACTCGTGTATAAAGAAAACGAAACTACCATAGATGAAATGGATAGGATCCTGATGCTAATTGCTCATGAATTGGCGCATCAGTGGTTTGGTAATCTGGTTGGTCCACGCTGGTGGAAATACATGTGGATGAGCGAAGGTTTTGCCGCGTACTTTCAATATTACATAACAGACAAGGTAGCATATTGCGATTATTTTATTGATTTATCTCTCCTTCTCTCTCCTACAATTTATAATTAAACTATATCGTTTTATGAACAGGCTTTCAATGACACACGAATGATGGATAAATTCCTCATAGAAGCTATGCAAGAGATTGCCTTCCACGTAGATACCTGTCCGGATCAATCTCCGATGAATAACAATGTTAGTAGACCTTCGGACATTCCTTACATCTATTCCCTTATCACTTATCGTAAAGGTAAGTCCACTTTG
Organism: Vespa velutina; assembly: GCF_912470025.1. NCBI lineage: Eukaryota > Metazoa > Arthropoda > Insecta > Hymenoptera > Vespidae > Vespa > Vespa velutina. The sequence goes on from NC_062189.1 coordinate 14,091,790, forward strand.
CTAATTGATCAAATATTTTTAAGAATAATATGAATTTTGGTCTCTTCTTTTAGCACCAATTGTTTTACGAATGTTGTCGCATTGTATATCTGAGGAAATTTTCAAGGCCGGTCTTCTCAAATATATTTCTGAAAAGTACGTAAGACAATGATAAAAATGTCATTGAAATGGAAATAAAATCGTTTATTCTGCATTTTCATATCAGTAAATACAAGACCACTGTACCAGACGACTTATGGCGATCCTTGCAAGTTATTCTGAACCAGTCAAATGTGCCACACGAGGATTTCGAAATAAAAACGATGATGGATACTTGGACGGAACAAGAAGGATATCCTACGATTGTCGTGAATCGAGATTACGATACCGGTACAGTGCAAGTGCGACAATTTAGTAGTAAGTCATCATCACCATCTAATCAAGTGTGTTATAACAAATGGTGGGTCCCTTTGAATTTTGCAACCCAAACTAATCCTGATTTTTCATCCACTTTACCGACATACTGGTTAAATCCATCGGAGGATACGAAGACGATCAAAAGTTTGCCTACAGATGGTTGGATTATTTTTAATATTCAACAAACTGGTAAACTTGCAACTATATGATAATATTAATTCAATCAAAATGCGACTCGTGATATTATTATTTATATTTTCAATAGGTTATTATCGCGTGCACTACGATCAAGAGAACTGGAAGAGAATAGCACGATATTTAAATTCCGATGATTACAGGAATATACACGTTTTAAATCGCATTCAAATAATTGACGATGCGTTTAACAGCGTAATGGGAAACGATATACCTATCTCTATCTTCGGAATGATAATAAATTATCTTTCGCAGGAAACCGATCCAATAGTGTGGAAAGTTGTGTTTCGTATATTTTCACAGATGAATTATTATATTCAAACTCCCAGAACTGCCGCTATTCTCAAGGCAAGTCTGAAAATATTTAATTAAGAAAATATTTTACTAATGAAATGTTTCTTTAATTACAGCCATATTTACAACATCTTCTTAATGATAAATTAAAAGATATGGATTACAATGATAATCCGGAAGAAGATTCTTGGACGAGAAGAATGAAACAGATTATTAAACATATCGCTTGTAAAATCGACGTTCCTGAATGTTACGGAAATGCCACTGCTCAATTAGCTGAATATCTTAAAAATCCAAAATCAATAATGTGAGAATTCATTTTCAGTGATACGATAAAGATCTATCAGAAAGATGAAAAATTTCTTACATTTCGTAGTATACAACCAGATTCACAAAAATGGGTTTTCTGTTCTGGATTACGAAATGCGAACGAGTCTGTATGGAATGGAGTTTTAAATAATTACGTGAAAGATCGAAAAAGACAATGGTTAACATACCTCACGTGCTCGGAGAACCGGACTATTTTAAACAACTACTTGGTTATGACCTTTTCTGAAGATTCTCCAATTTCTAAATCTGATATCGAAACTGTATTAAACGATATGATGATTAAATCGGAGATCAGTTTTGATACACTGGTGGATTTCATTAGCAAGAATTTAAATGAAATATTTTCTACGTAATGACAAACGTTCTTTAAAGTTTTGTTTACAAAAAATAATCTAACACGGTATATTATTTCTATTTTTCTTTATTATTTTTCAGAACGGATAAAATAGATAATATTCTTAATTCTATTTCATATAGGATTACTACGAGAGAACAACTTAAAAAGGTCGGATATTTACTAATCTTAATTTTGTTCCTTTTTTTTCTGTTGTTATTATTCAAAATTAAGATCAGAACTCATATAACAGGTACGATATTTTGTTATAGATGATAGCTATATTTGCATCTAAAGGGAAGCCACTGAATAAAATGATATATTATTTTGAAAGGAAGTTGGTTCAAATCGATGAAATTATACCAATCTTTCAAGAGTTCGTTCAAACTGCAGTCAATTAATGTAAAACGATGATACAAATTTAACAAATAAATCCATCGAAATACCTATCTACCTCAATTTTACATATGTTACGTTTTATTATGTATCATTCATTATTTTATAAATTAATCAAGGTGCATCGTAGTAGGAAGAAATCGTCGAAAAAAGATTATAAACGTAGAAATGGTAGATATGATGCATCGATGAGTCAACCATGCGTCTTTACTGAGTAAAAAAAAAAGAGAATGGGAGAGAAAGAAAGGGCAAGAGAGTATGTGGTAAAAAGAGAGAAATGAGGAAGAAGTGAATGGTAAGCTACATGTAGCAATGAATGAAAGAAGCATTCATGATCGTGAATAGTCGGTAATGCTCGGGAAGTTTCGTTATGCATGTGATAATGTCGTCATAGCGATCGAACGAGATTTCTACGGACTTTATGTTGACGCGTGTTGTGTGTGCTTCTTAACTTTCTGGTCCTCTTATTTCTTCATCATCTATCTACTTACCATAAACCTTTTTCCTTTTTTCCTTTTAAAAATTATAATATCAAAATAATTACTCGAGAGGTGTATAGTGCGTCGTATAAAAGCGAGAACGCCCAAGAAAGGTAGGTAGGTGACGCATGATGACAAGTGCTTTATCTCATTTAAAAAAGATAACCACGCTGCATTTATTATCGATCTTTTAGGAACAGAATACCCTTCTCTATCTCAATTTAATTAGATATTATAGATATCATATGATAATTAGATATACTTGAATTATTCCATGAAAATTTGTTTAATATAACGATTCGAAACAATTTTTTTATGATAAATCGAAATTGCAAGAAAATTTCTTTCGAGATCAGTCAATTATCTAATAGCATATTTTTTTTTTTTTTTTTTTTTTTTTTTTTTTTTTAATTCGATTTTGTGACGTTGGGACTTTTTTCAACACTTCAAAATTTCAAGTTTTCATTCGTATATGTATTTTCTAGATAAGGGTAAAAATTAAAAGCTATACGTCATAGGTGGGCAATTAGATGGCCCACGCTCCCACTTACTTGCTCCGGTAAAATAGGAGAAAACGATCGTTTACACTATTTGATATTGCTATGTCTCATATACTACACGACTTTTATTTTTAAGCTTAAAATAATGGCTGTGTAAATTTAAATAGTAGGAAAATGGATTGAGACCGCGTGGCAAAGTTTCTTGCCCATGCTATATGTTACTTTAATTACTCCTTCTTAATCTTTTCTATTCGTGAAAGATCAAATCAGTAATATATTTGAATTTGAAAATAACTTATATATAATCGATTATCAAAAAAATAAATCTCCGATAATTACTCCTTTCGATTCATGGAATTGGATAAGAATCTAATCGCACAAGTTCGCAGTAAGAAATAAATTACTGAGAAATGAATGTCAATTATTCTTTTTATAATAAATATCGCCAATTTAATGGAAATCCTCGCAAATTTTATTATCTTATTTACAGCTGTCACGATGTTTACAGTTGATGATGATAATCAGAAAGCCAATCGATACAAGCCGGAGAAAATTAATTATCGTCTGCCGGATGCCGTACGGCCGACGCATTATAATATCAAGTTGACATCAACCTTTTCAATCTTTGATGGCGAAATATGTATTGATCTTGAAGTTCGGAAATCAACGTTCGATATAACATTGCATTGTAAACAAATCGTCGTAGACAAAACTACGACGATGTTGACAAATTCTAAAAACGAACGTTTATTTCCGATAGAGCAAGATTACGTCGATGAAAAAGAATTTTTCATAGTTCGTTTTACAAATGCTTTACAACCAGATTGTTACAAGCTTCATTTCAAGTTTAACGGCTTTATCGACAATGATAATCACGGTTTTAATAGGAGAGTTTGTACTGAAAGACAAGATAGTTGCACGTACGTAAAAAATTTCATAATTCTTAAAATAATCTTTATCTCTTATCTTGTTATCTTGATATCTTAAGGAGAAAACCGACGAAACAGAAATAGATTAGAGAGAATGAGATACTTATTAAAAATAAAATCTTTTAGACGATATGCTGTGACGAATTTTAAGACGATCTTTGCACGTCGTGCTTTTCCCTGCTTTGATGAACCTGATATGAAAGCAACGTTTTCCATTTCCATAAAGCATCAAGCATTATACATCGTTCTTTCGAATATGCCAATCAAAGAACGATCACTGATCGACAAAGAGGGAAATATATGGACACATTTTCAAAAAACGCCGATTATGTCCACGTACTTGTTAGGTATCGTTTTATTACCACACGATAGTACATGCATTTCTAATCACGATGGTACGGTTAACGTTTGGTGTAGAAAAAATTGTTCTCAAGTTGCCAAACTGATTCATGAAGTAACGGAAAAGACAAAAATTCAACTTGAAAATTACACCGGTATTATCAAACCAATACCAAAGATAGATCACGTATTGATTTCCAATCATTCAAGTGTATCTTCAGAAAATTGGGGTCTTATCGTCTACAAGTAATAATTTTTATTAGACTTTATTTCCGTAATTACTTTATCTTAGATTCATTCGAATGATAATATACACTATATACTATATTTTTTAAATATATCAGCGAAAGCGATGTAACGTATGTGGAGGATCCTTCGGATACGTATAATGTAGAAACCGTAACCAGACTTATAGCACACGATTTAGTTCATCAATGGTTTGGAAATCTAGTCGGTCCTTCCTGGTGGGATCATTTATGGTTAAATGAAGCTTTTGCTCAATATTTTCAGTATTACTTTGTTGATAAGGTACAAATATACAGAATAACTTATCCTACTTTTATCCGTAAATTAAACTAATATTTGTACACGTACTCGCTATTAGATATATCAAGAGTCGAGAGTGTTAGATATATTTGTAGTGGCTGTTCAACAAGCATGTGCACTTTTCGGAGATTTTTATTCATTTGTACAACATAAAAAATCATTCAAATGTATTTACCAAGAGCCTTATTTGGGCGTACATGCTATTGCTTGTCGTAAAGGTAATGAATACGATTTTAAAATAATAAAAGAATAATTTTCCTTTTAAAATATATTTTATTTTACAATAAAATATTTTACAGGATCATGTATTTTACGTATGCTCTCTCACTGTCTTTCCGAAGAAATCTTTCATAAAGGAATCGTAACCTATCTCAATACATTGTCAGTGTCAAATATTTTAAATGCAAACGCATTTTTTAACGGCCTTATTTCAAGATTTCCTCTTCTTTAAAATTAAACAAATTTTTTTTTAGCCAGTACGATACATCCACACCTGATCAATTGTGGAAAATATTCGAGGAAACGATGAAACCGGAAAAAATTAATATCAAAGAAATGATGGATACATGGGTAAAACAAAAAGGATATCCTCTTGTGACGGCAAAACGAGATTGTAATACTGGTGTAATAATTGTAACACAAGAACGTTTTAAACAATTTAATAGTGACGACGAGGAAGATGATGAAGTTGATGATAACGATGATGATAATGACGATAATGCAAAGTGGTGGATACCCATCAATTATACAAGCAGAAGCGAAGCAAATTATTCCTCAACTTTACCAACGCATTGGTTAAAGCCAAAAGATGAGAATTTGACGATCGATAATGTTAATGCGAACGATTGGTTCATTCTTAATGTACAACAAACGGGTACGAATAAATTCGTTAAAATTCGAAAAAATTGTGGGTAAAGAAATTTATCGAGACGCGATTTTTAACAATAGGCTATTATCGAGTTAATTACGACAAGGATAATTGGAAGAAAATCGCTGAGTATTTGGATTCGGAAAATTACATAAAAATTCACCCTTTGAATCGTGCACAGATTATCGATGACTCATGTTATATGGTTCGAACGAAACGTTTAAATCCAATTATTTTCTTGGAAATTATAAAATATTTGTCACGTGAAACGGATTATATACCGTGGTATTCAGCATTTAGAGCTTTTCGAACGTTTCAAGATTATTTCACATTTCCAAAAAGTGCTGTCTTCCTTAAGGTACAGCGATATAAACGCAGAATCATTATCCTTTGGAAGTACATAATGATAGTTAATTATCTACACAACGATAGAAATAGCATTAAATTATTTTTATTCGTAGCCTTACGCTCTAGAATTGATCGATGGTCTTTTACGGAATGTTGGTTATGATGAAAATCCAAACGATGATCACTTAACGAAATTAAAAAGAGTCGAAGTTCTTCAATTGGCCAGCGATCTTGGACATTTGGAATGTAGGAAAGTTGCGAATGCGAAATTGATCGCATATATAGAGGATCCAGATTCAAATCCGTACGTATAGTTTATAACTTAAGTAGTTACTATGAAGGAATATCAAATATATTTCTTTCAGTATACCTTCTAATTTAAATACATGGGTATTTACTAATGGGATGAGAGAAGCTGACGAAATACTATTTAATAAATTTCTTAAGAGGTATAAGAATAATCCAAGCTTTCCAACGTTTCGCTACTTATGTAGTATCGAAGATCCTGTGTTAGTCGAGAAGCTATTAAAATTAACGTTAACTGATGATTCACCGATTTCGAAGGACGATCGAGTAGAGGTTTACCGTTCTGTCATGTACACGAGTGTTAAGAACGTAAACACCACCATAGATTTTATTGTAGATAATTGGAAAAAGATAAGTGCAAGGTAATCAAGTTTTTTTCACAAATTGATAATATCATTTTTATATTTATCTTTTCCATTTGATATTTTATAGAATCGAAGATGCAGATGAGATAATTGATGATGTCGTGGGTGAAATTACTTCTTGGGATCAATTTCACAAGGTTCGGTTCATTATAGGCATATTGAATTTATCATTATGAGAAAGTAATTAATTTAATAATATTATTATATACATTCGTAATATAGGTAAAATTGTTTATGAAAGCGAACAGACTGAACGGAAAGCGAAGCATAGACGATGTGGAAACGTTTTTGAAAAAAGCGGAGGAACATACATCTGAAATTTTTAAGTGGATGAAGATGCAAAGTTCATTACAAAATGTCGATGAAAAATTAGAAAATTTGCATTTTACGAATGTACAAAACATATGAAATACAAATTTTAAAATACATTTTGAAATATATATGTTCAAAGACATTACAGTTCACAATTTTCCTATTTTGTCGTTATCTTTAATTTTTTAAACGATAAATGTTTTTCTTTGGTAATAGCTAGGTACACAGACAATGTGAAAAAATGTTGAAAGTATCTGAAATCTCTCGGTAACGAAAGCGGATAACATTTATCGGAAAGAAATTTTCGATAAGATATAAAGCAAAAATCAAAATATAAAAATATGAAACATATTATCTTTCCAAACAGTTTAAATAGTCTTGTGATATTATTCGACTTATGTCTTAAGTGCATGATAAAATACGTCAAAATATTTACAGAAATATTGCACAGATTGATGAAATTTGTAACATGCAAATTTTTGCCTTGTGATTTTTCCAAATTTTAATTGATCAATTAATTCTTTTTTCAAATAGTCACTGCACAATATAGAATTATACGTATGCTTTGTAACAATGAACTACCTCAAGAGATATTTTGTACAAACTATTTATTTACTAATATAAGCGAATCATTTTAGATTATACCGCAAATAATTCATTCGATAAAAAAAATTCGTTCCATAGAAACGGAAGTTAAACGTCTTGGAAAAGTCGATCATATTTGATAACTGAAAGTCCTAGATAGATCGGAATTTTATTTGATTCTCCTAAGGAAAAATTAAATTTGTTATATGAACAAATATTTGCGATTATTGCTTGCTTTAAATAAAAAATAATAAATATATATATATATATATATATATTTTTTTTTTCGCTTGCTCATGTATGGTAATAGAATATTGAAAAAGTGATAACGGTTATCCGAGTACATGATAAGATAACGAAAGATATAATAATACAGTCATTTGCTTGTGGATAAGTATAAAATATATTATATTACTTAGCAGATTTGAACTCGAAACAGAAGCCGTGAAAGAACTACGTCTTTCTCTATAGATACATTCACGCGTTGAGTACTCATTCATTTTAACAATGAATTAGTGATACAAATAATTATGTGCATCAATGAATTTAGAAAAGTAATATGATAATAGATACGAATAGTATAAAGATAATTTTGATGTAATTGGGATTCTTATCCAACAAGGTATGTAATTAATAAAGGTACTCTTGGAAATTTTATTGGAAGTTAAACTAAAGAAACAGCATTATCTCTTAGTATTTATATAGACTTTTGTTGTTCATTTTATACAAACTTCTTTATAGACTGAAACTCTAATAAAATCTATACGATGGAATGTCATCGAATATTATTTTTAATTATAAGTCTAGAGGTTTTTCTAATCAGCGGACACACGAAGGACATTTCAGAAGGTAATACAAATTTTTAAATAATATAACAAAAAGATTTGAAAAGGACAAAAATCTTTAAATATATATAATACGTTTAATACGTTTTAATGTATTTAGATGAATCAAAAGTTAAAGATGATCTTTCTTCGGAGAACTATCGATTGCCGACAACGATGCATCCAACTTCTTACGAAATTACTCTGTTTCCTAAGCTAACCGGAAATTTTTCATTCAAAGGCGAAGTAAAAATTAATGTTACAGTTGATACGCCTACCAAATTCATTGTTCTTCACCAAGGAAATCTATTAAATGTAAATGCGTCGGTTAGTGCTGAGAATGAATGGTTAGAAATTGAAAAACAAAGTTATGATAAAGAGAACGAACAATATAATATTCAATTGAAAGACGATCTGAAAGTAGGCAATGAAATATTATTACATTTCACTTACGATGGTTTTCTTCGAGACGATATGATTGGATTTTATAAGAGCTCGTATATAACTGACGACAATAGGCTTCGGTGGGTAGTTCGTTGTTTGTCGTATTGCAAGAGGGATTTTTTTTAAAGAATGAACATTTTTTAGATGGTTAGCAACAACTCAATTCGAAACGACACACGCGAGGCATGCTTTTTTATGCTTCGACGAGCCGGGTTTCAAAGCGACATTCAAGATAAGTTTAATACGATCAGAAGAATTTACTAGCATCAGTAATATGCCATTGGAAAATACCAAACAAATGTAAAAAAAATGAATTTTCATTTCGTGCAAAATAGATAGTTTACATTTAATTTTTCATAACAAAAATTTTCAATGCTATTGCAGTTCATCGAATTTGTATCTGGACACTTTCAAGACAACCGTTCCTATGTCCACATATCTTGTAGCCTTTGCTATATTCGATTTTCATAGTTTTGAAGTAGAAAACTTGACAGTTTGGACGAGACCAAATCTGATACATGAAGCTTATTACGCTTCGAAGATTGGTTCTGATGCATTAATCTATTTGACAAGTTTGTTCCAACAAAAATATGAACTACCAAAGATGGATATGGTTGCAGTACCAGATTTTTCGGCAGGAGCTATGGAAAATTGGGGATTAATTACGTATCGAGAATCACGAATGCTCTACAATGAAAACGAATCTTCTATAGTCGCTCAACAAAACGTAGCTTCTGTTATCATTCACGAGATTACGCATATGTGGTTCGGTAATTTGCTCACTCCATCCTGGTGGAGTTATTTATGGTTGAGTGAAGGTTTCGCCAGATACTTTCAATATTTCGGTACAGCACAGGTGAGATTTCAAATTGATCTCGTTCTTTTTCCTATTCTTATGAAAATAATCGTAGGTTGAGAAAACTTGGAGTATGGAGGATCAATTCCTAGTGGAACAATATCAAGCAGCTTTGGGTGTTGATGCAATAGAAACATCACAACCGATGACAAGAGAGATTCGTAATCAATCGCAAGTTAATGAAATTGGAGATTCTATCACTTATGCCAAAGGAGCCAGTATTATTCGTATGATGAGTTATATCATTGGTATTGACAAATTCTATGAGGCTTTACGTTTCTACATACGTGATAAGTAAGGATAAAACGATAATGACAGAGTCAAAGTAATTATTATAAATTTACTTATCTTATTTAAGTATATATGATCGATTAATTTGTTTTTTTAGCAAAAATATTGGTATCGTCGAACCTAAAAACTTGTGGATAGCGTTACAGAAAGTCATCGACTCTTCGAATATTGATATAGAAATTATTATGAATAATTGGACGAAGAAGCCAGGATTTCCTGTATTAACAGTTATCATTGAAAAGGGTAAAGCAAAGCTAGAACAAAAACGTTTTCTTTTAAGAAATTTCAAATCCACACTTGTAAATGAAATATGGCCAATACCGATCACTTATACCACACAAAAGCAAATGGATTTCAAATCGATCGAAGTAAAACATTGGATGAAAGATAAAGAACAAACGATCAATATCGATATTTCTGATTCGGATTGGATAGTATTCAATGTACAACAAGCTGGTTAGTAAAATCCAGATGTGTTATGTGCAATTGTGGAATAAAACAAGTTTAATCGATTTATTGATTGCAGGCTTTTATCGAGTAAATTACGATAATGCCTCGTGGTATCGAATTATTGATACATTGAAGAGCGATAGTTTTGAAAAAATACACGTATACAATCGAGCCGGGATCATCGATGATCTATTAAATCTCGCGAGAACTGGATTATTAGATTATCGAACTGCTCTTGACGGTCTTCAATATCTCCAACAAGAGAAAAATTACTTACCTTTCAAAGCTGCATTTAAAGGCCTTGATTATCTTACTCAACGATTTTCCGGTAACGAAGTTAATTACGTTTTATACAAGGTCCGTTTGTTAACAGTACAAGATAATTTATAAATACGAACATGAAACTGATTTGAATTGATTTTTATAGAAATACGTTTTATCGCTCATCGAAAATGTTTATCAAACTCTTGGATATGTAGATCGAAAAAAGGATGATCGATTAACGATACAGCTACGACGAGAATTAAACGACCTTGCTTGCAAATTCGGCCACGAAGAATGCGTCTTTAGTTCTCTAGAATATTTCCGTAGTATGATAAACGCAGTTTCCCGGTAAGATATTAGTCGATATTGTCTCGTTGACGATTATTATAAGTCTTATTATTCGTAATAATCGTAAAATCTTTCCGTTCGAAGGATTGAACCGAACCAAAGATCGGCAGCATATTGTATGGGTGTACTTTATGGTAATGTCGATGATTGGAACTTTTTATGGAATCATTACAAAACTTCGAAAGTGGTATCTGAACAATTGGTTATACTAAATGCTCTTGGATGCAGCAACGATACCGATATCTTGAAACAGTGAGATAGATTGAAGATATCTTTTTTATAGCTAAACGATAAACGATCATTCTCTTAAAAGTTTTTTTTACTCTTTAGATATCTTAAATATGCCATTTCACCTTACGAAAAACACAAAATTCGCAAACAAGATAGCACGAGCATTTTCTCAGCCGTCTACAGTTCGAGCTTAATCGGAGTAAACTGCGTTCTCGAATTCATCGATGAAAATCACGATGAAATAGCAAAGTAGTAAGTAATTAAGCTTTTCATCGTAACTCAAATTGCAATTTTTATGAAAAAGAACATCCAAAGTGACGTTAACGTTATTATTTTTCATTTCTCAGTTATGGTAGTTACGATACGATCGGCAGCATACTCTCAGGTGCATCTCGATATCTTTCAACGGATGAACTCATAAATAAATTCGAACATTTGATCAAAAGCCATTTAGAATTTACAGAAATCTCTAAATCTTTGACGAGTTCTCTAGAACTTGCTAAATACGAATTAAACTGGTATACAAAAAATGTTGATCACATTGTCTCGTGGATAAAGGATAATAATAAAGTGCCCGGTAAAATATTGTCATATAATTAATGTAATATTTAATTAAAGATAAAACTTATTTTTAAATAATTTACAGATCTATATAATAATGAATATCATCTACCGGGAGATGTAATTCCGAAGAAATATGTTCTTTCTTTGGAACCTTTCTTCGATCCAGGCAATTTCACGTTCAGTGGTACCGTGCAGATTCTAGCAGTGGCCACTAAAAAAACGAATCAAATCGTTCTTCATGCCTCTGACATTACTTTACATCTTGTTCAAGTTTGGGTTAGTAACAAGGAAGTAAATGTTAATAATACCTATAAAGACAAAAATGATTTTTTCGTGATTAAACTCAAACAAGCGTTAGATGATAAAACGGAAATGAACATCCTCATACGATTCATGGGCAAGTTGAACGATGATATGCAAGGATTTTACAGGAGTCATTACATCGACAAGAATGGAAAAAAGAGGTTGAATGCTTTTTAAATCATTTAATTCTCATAAAACATGAATTATTATCACTATTTAAATAATTTTCTCTGTATATTAATTTTTTATTTGGGATAGATGGTTAGCTGCCACTCAATTGGCACCAATCGGAGCTAGAAAAATGTTTCCGTGTTTTGACGAGCCCATGATGAAGGCTATCTTCTCTGTAGACGTTATGATACCAGAAAATTATCACTCTATTAGTAATACCAAGGTCGTAAGCATCGACCATTATTCGTATGTATCTAATATAATTTTGTATAAAAAATTACGATGATGAATTTATTCACATTATGATTTCAGTAATACTCAAAAAAACTGGTATCGTTTCGAAGAAACAGAATTGATGTCAACATATCTTTTGGCATTAGTAATTGCCGATTTCGATTACATGCATGAGATCATAGATGAAAGAAATTACACTGCATGGGCCAGTCCAAATGCATTCAATGAGATTTCTTATGCTTTCTCTCTCGTGGAACCTTTTGTAAAAACTTATGAACAACATTTGAAGACTAATTATACATTGAACAAACTCGATATAATAGCTTTACCAGATTTAGCATACGGTGCTATGGAAAACTGGGGTCTTCTTACGTTCAGAGAAGACAAACTGCTTTTTCATTCGAATGAATCGAATATCCGTACTAAGCAAACTGTAACTACTGTGCTATCACATGAAATTGCCCATCAGTGGTTCGGAAATTTAGTGAGTCCTCTTTGGTGGAATTATATCTGGCTGAACGAGGGCTTCGCTACATATTTTGAATACTTCGGTACATCTTATGTAAGTAAATTAGAAATACAAAGAGAAATCATATCAACAAAACATTATAATTACATTCTCTAAACACATAATCTTTCCTTTTATACCAAAGGAATATCCTGAATGGGAATTAGAATGGCAATTCGTCGTAGATAAGCTTCATTTTTCCTTTAAAATCGACGCTTTAACATCCAGTCATCCTATGACTTACGATGTTCAGAGTACTACAGAAATAAAAAATATTTACGATAGCATATCTTATGCCAAGGCTGCAAGTGTGATAAGAATGATAGAAAAGACTTATGGCAGTGATGTTTTTTACGCTACTCTGCACCAATATCTCGAAGCACGGTATATAAATATATATTTGATTTGGTAAAATTTCTAAGGTAATTATAATTTTAACGTCATTTTCGAACTATTTAGGAAATTCAATGTAGCAACACCAGAGGATCTCTATGCGGCTATCTCCAGTCGATTAGCTGACCAAACATCAGCAAATAGAGTAAATAAATTTCTGGACTCTTGGACAACTCAAGTTGGATATCCGGTCGTTAACGTTGTGATCGATTCATCTGGTTCGGCTACTCTATCTCAAGAGCGCTTTTTCTTTAGAAATGAGAAAAATGAATCTGTTGAAAAAATTTGGAAAATACCGATCACGTGGACGTCTGAAAAAGATCCGAATTTCGAGAATACGAGGCCACAATTTTGGCTAAATTATGCTGAAATGCGCGTAATGACAGACAACAATGAAGGTTGGAAAATTTTCAATGTCCAACAAGCTGGTAGGTATACTCGATACTATAATTTAAAATTTTGACCTATCGGCTGAATAAAAAAATTACATTTTAGGTTATTATCGTGTAAATTATGATGATTCTAATTGGAAGCGTATCATCGACTTTTTAAAGACAGGAAAATTCGAGAAAATACATAAGGTGAATCGTGCCGCGTTAATAGACGATCTCATGAATCTTGCTAAGGCTGGATACGTCAGTTATGATCTCGTTTTCTCAGCTACAGAATATTTGCAATACGAAGAAGATTATTTACCGTGGCGAGCATTTTATAATGGCTTGACGTACTTGCACAACAAATTCGAGGGCCAAGAAATTTTTGGGTTGTTGAAAGTAAATTTCGTGTCATGCATTTTTCAACTTTCTTTTTATTCACTATATACTCACTGATCGTATTTCGTTGTTCAGGAACACGTTAAAAAGATAATGTATCCGATAGTTACAAAATTAATTGATAATCCATTGAAAAGTTCCACATCCCATATATCTCATCTTTTACAAATGGAATTACGCAAATGGGCCTGTAAATATGCTATTAGTTCTTGCGTCATAGATGCTTTATATTATTTTAAGAACCAAATATACCAGTAAGTAGAGATTCGACGATTATAGGAAATAATATTGCAATGATTATAATTAATAATCATCATGTTAATAATCATATAGGATACCACCGAATGAACGACCCAGCGTATATTGTGTATGGGCTACAAGATCAAGTGGCTGGGACTTTCTTTGGCAGTCATATTTAAATTCCAGGGTCACCTCAGACAAACTTGTAATTCTTAATGCATTGGGTTGTTCTCAAAATACTTATAATTTGCACAAGTACAATAATTATGATAATTCTACTTACTTCTTTGGATATTTCTGAGATTAATGCATGTATCTTTTTATTCAAAGGTTGTTATCTACAGCAATAACGGAAAATTCTGAAATACGATATAAAGACAGCATTGCGGTATTCGCTTCCGTTTATGAAAACTCTTTAAACGGCGTTAAGATTGTTATGAAGTTTATGGAAATGAAGTTCGATGACATTTATCAATAGTACGTTATTTTAATATAATTTCTCTTTTCTATGACCTTTCTTGAATACATTATTAAATTATTAATTAATATAAATTATCTAAAAAATAAATTTCATTGTAGTTATAACGATGAGTCGGCAATCAAAAGTATTATGAGTGGACTCGCAGAAAGAATATCAACAAAACAACTTTATGAACAGGTACAAATATTATTATCATTTATAGTTCATAGAATTAGAAATATTTTAAACCAACGTATTTTTATTGCAGTATACAAATTTGACGGATTTGATCGTAATGAAAGTACCAACGTTAAAAAATTCTTTAAAATCATATAACGATATTATTCTTTATGAACTTGATTGGTATAAAAAGAATATTCCACTGATATCATATTATTTGGAGAAACTTTATCAAAACCACAATAACCAACGTTTACCAACAACACTTTATCCGCTTAATTATAATCTCTCGATTGCCATAATAGATAAAAGAAAATTCACAGGATCGGTTAAAATAAATCTTCGAGTCGATAAACCAACCTTTCAAATAGTTCTCAATTCTCATAAGCTCAATGTTTCTAACGTTAAAGTTTATGAAACTCCTTATAGAACCTCTGATAATGAAGTGAAACATTTTGACATCCTCGATATAGTACAAATCCAGGAAAGTCAAAAGCTAATCATTTACTTAAAAACCAATATCGAGGTAGCAAGAGTAACCGTGGAAATGGATTTTATTGGCGAAATTAATACAGAAATGAAAGGCTTGTATTATGCTCAATACAACGATTTTTACACAACCCAGTATGTATAAAAAAGATTATCAATTTATACACTTGAATCTTTGATTATTAGATCTTTTGAATATTATAGGAAATATCTGAACTTCAATTTTATGGGTTTTTTTTTTTTCTTTCTAGCGATTACTTTGCCACATACTTCCAACCAAATTATGCCAGAATGGTGTTTCCTTGCTTTGACGAGCCAGCCTTTAAGGCAAAGTTTAAAATCCATATTTTACGATCTTATAAGTATAAAAGTTTAAGTAATATGCCTCTTGAAAGATCTTTGAATTTTAAGTAAGTTTTACAAATGAAATTTATCGGTAATTGATGATAAACGGATTAATTTAAAAGAAAATATTATTTTTAGTTTGTTAAATAAGTGGGATATTTACAAGGAAAGTCAAATCATGTCTACCTACCTATTGGCTTTCGTTGTTTCTAATTTTCTACCAATTAAAAACGAACAAGAAAAATTTAATGTTTGGGGTAGAAAAAATATCGTTCATTATGGTAATGAAACACAGTATGCCGCTTATAAGTTTTATAACAATCTTAATACACGTATAAAAGATATAAATGAATTAGAGAAATTAGATTTAGTAGGATTGCCAAATTTCCCTATAAGTGCAATGGAAAATTGGGGTCTTTTTACATTTAGGTAAATATTGATTAATTAAGTGTTAAAAGATATTTATCTAAAGCATACGCAATAATTGATCTTTTTTATCAGGGAATCTCAACTCTTCTACGATAGCAATACCATACCTTTATCGCAAAAATATTTTATATTGACTACGATAGCACACGAAATTTCTCATAGATATTTTGGAAATTTGGTTACTTGCGAATGGTGGTCTTATACTTGGTTAAACGAAGGTTTTGCCCAATATTTTCAATGGTTGCTTCTAGGGGTATTATCTATTTTAAAATTATACGATATTAAAATAAATATTTGATTATATTTAATATTATTATATAACAAAACAGGCATTTGAAGAAAAAGATTTTACAAATCTATTTGTCGTTAATGATATGCATGATGTCTTAGAGATTGATCAAAACATATACTCTCATTCAATGAATTACCCTGTTGTGACTCTTAATGATCTAAGGAAACCGTTCGATAAAATCTCATACAAAAAGGGTAAGCATTAAGATACAATAAATTTACCTATTGTCTTCAACACTTTTATTTAATTATTTATATTTTCATGCTACAACAGGCGCTAGCATTATTCGTATGCTTCATATGCTCCTTGGAGATAATGATTTTTATTATGCTCTTAAAAAATATGTCATGAATAATAAAGATAAAGTAGTTAATCCGAGTAAACTTTGGGAAGTGTTTCAATCATTTATGAAAAACAATATTACTTTAGAAACAACGATGAGTAAATGGATCAATGAATATGGATATCCTATCGTAACTGTAAATTTAAATTCGTCATCAGGAGTACTTCATTTTTATCAGGTATAGAAAAAGCTAAAAAGTATTGACACTTCGAGAAAATAGTATGTTTAATGAAAATCTTAAAAATTTTTTCATTTTACCTTACATATTATTGAAAAATATGAATTGTCGTAGGATCACTTTCATTATTATACTGATGAAAAATCTTCCTACTTTCACATTCCCATCAGCATGGCTACCGAGCTCAATCCAAATTTCGAAAATACATCGGCGAAATTTTGGTTGAAAAGTAAAGAAGATTCAATTCAGACCAAGTTGAGAAATCATTGGGTTGTAATAAATGTTCAGCAAAGTGGGTATTATCGGGTTAAATATAATAATGAGTTAATGAACAGAATAATAGATGTTTTGTACAGCGAGGATTATAATTTGATTCACGTGGTAAATCGTGCACAAATTATCGACGATGCCTTCCAACTGGCTTACATGAACAAGATAAGTTGGTCCGTGCCTTTTAAAATAGCATTTTATTTGCGTAAAGAAACGGCACATTTACCTTGGAAGGCGTTCGTACGAGGCATTAATAATCTTTGGGAAAGCATAAGGCATTTTGAAAATAATGAACTTTTTAAGAAATATGTTCTGTATTTAACTAATGAGCATGTCGAAAGGCTTGGATTTAATGATACTTTGGATGACTTAGATCCATCCAGGAAAGAAAATCAATTGAACAGAGAATTAATACTTTCGCTAAATTGCAAATTCGGAGGTAAGAATTGTATCAACCAATCGAAGAAGTTATTCGTAGACTTTCAGCGAAATAAAAAGTACGTATAACAATTTTCATATGTTTTCTTAATATTTTTTCTTAATACTTTACGACGAGAAAATAAATAATAAATTAATATAACATAAATAACATGAAAATATATTTGCAGAATGTATCGAAATGCCAAACCTGCTATTCTTTGTACAGCCGTAAAATATAATAATGATAATATTTGGATAGTTTTATGGTTAGCCTATAAAAACACGGATCTACATGCGGAACAAATTCTATACTTAGATGCTTTAGGATGTTCGGAAAAGGATAATCTCATAGAGAAGTAAGTTCAATGTGATATTATTTTATTGATCAAATTAATAATAATATTATTATATTTTTGGCGACTGTATAATATCATTTTTATTTATACATAATAGTTACCTTGAATACATCTTTGACAAACAGCGATTAGGATACATACAAAAAGAAAATATTCGAAGAGCCTTTGCTTCCATATATAAATCTAGTGAGAAAGGATGGAAAAAATGTTACGAATATATAATCAATAATTATTTGGATATTTATAAAGTGTAAGTGATCGATCGAACTTAAATTCGACTTCGTACAACTTGATATTTGTTCATTTTGTATTGTTGTAGATTGGGCGACTGGAACGAAGTTGCAGAAATTTTCATTGAAATCATAGATCGTATTCCAGATTCAAAAATAACTGAAAAGGTACTCTTTTTATATATATATATATATATATATATATATATATATATATATATATATATATATATATATACACACATTTTCATCGTTTTTATCTTATTTTATCTTATTTTATTTACGTAGTAAATTTAAAACTGAATTTGAATTTTTTTATTTCAGTTTAAATTCTTTATAGAAAACAACGAAAAAAGTCTTGCACCAATCTCATCCAAATTGCTTCAAGCTCTAGAAAATGCAAATTTAAGGATTATAGATAATAGGTACATAAAATATCGCTTACAAATATTATTGACAGATATATTTGAGAAAATTGAAAACAATTCCAAACATAGTTCAGGAACTCGAAGTTTAAACATTGTTTTTCTTACTATCATGTCTTTTATGTCACTTTTCTTACTCCAATAGAAATAATTTTATTTAATATCAAAAGTTCACTATATAAAATTTCCAAAAGAACGAACGCCAATTAATGTTATAACAACTAAATTGAACTTTTCACAGCAATAACATCAAATATAACTTGTTTGCTATTTTTATACCTATATAAATCTATACGTACAAATTAAATACATGAATGTTTGTTGTTACTATTTGTTATTTATAAATCGACTTCCTTAAAAAAATATTTCTAATATAATAACAATAGAAAATTTATTTGTAATTCAAAGACAATACATTCTTTTCAAATAAACCCTCATTACTTTCTTTATCCAATGAATTTATCCATAATATTATCTGTATATTCGATGAAATCTATCTGTATATTCGTGAAAATCAAGATATCTGGAATTATATCGAAAGGATATATAAAAAGACAAAGGAAGAAATACTGTGGCTAATGATATACTATGTTTTTTCAACAATCATTCATTGCTTTACTATTTATTTCACATTATGTTTCACGATTATTCATAAATCATCAGCCTCTTTTATATCCACATTGACGTATATTCTAAATGTTATTTGTATAATACACATATTAATATCGCGCACATATTTACAGATACATATAAAAACGCTTACATATTATACTCTCTTGCGAACTTATTTAATTCGACAAATTTTCTTTTGAGTAGCATACGTTTAACTAGAGTAAGAGAGATGCGAATTGCGGAGATGTTTAGAATGTTCTACAGTTTCAAAGATTTAACAATGTATCTCGCAAATCCTTAATTTTTAAACGAGATATCGAATGATGATCGATATATCATATTTTTAATAATAATTTGACCCAAGTTACGCCGTGTTTCTTTGCAACCAATCGCGTATCGTCGCGTAATTATTATCTAACCATTTTATGTTTGCTTCAGCTTGCTCTACAGCCTGTTGAACGGTTCTGGTTGCACTGCCAAGTTCATCTTTGTTCTCCGTTATGAAATCGATTAACTGTAGAAAAAATATAGAAATTATTTAGAGACGCAAAATAATACGAAAATAAACAATTGGAATTATGGAACTTACGTCTTTAAGTTCGTACTTCGTGTTGATACCTCTAGTCGCTGACTTGACGATATTGTTTATCAAAACTAAAGAAGTACCGAAACTAAAAGAAAGATGGATAGTCTTAATGAATAATCGTATCGACGATAAGAAAATTGTAAAGACGGACAATTGAAAAACATACTATTCTCTTAAACGGGCCCATTTGTTTCTGAGGTAGTTGAAGGCTAGAGGATGACCGATAATGTTTCTAGCTACAGATCCAAAGACTCTCGTTGCGTCTTGCTTTCTAATGCCAGAATTCTCTGTAACCGCCCAATCCAAATATCTACTCAAGATCCAAACTTCTCGGCTACATCCAAGGGCTTGTAAGAGCAAGTCCTTCTCGGAACCCACATTGGTATTTAAATATCTTTGCCAAGCAAATTCCCATTCGACTTGACTACCCGCTCGTATAGCGGTACAATAGACCACACTCTTCAAATTTGGTGAAATTCTAAATTCAAGAACAATAATTTTATTTTCTTCGAGTAAAAGAAGAAAACAATAAGTTTATTACTTACGGATTATTTGTATCCGGATCAGGCATTTTACGCCAATTGTAGAATTGATTAACTGCATTATCAACGCAATCATCGTGACCAAAAGTACATGCCCAATTAAGAACGTCTATCCTCGTAAATACTGTTAGTTGCGGATCACCAGGCTTATCCGTAAAGCCAACTTGCTTGTATACATTATCCAAAAGCTTCAAAGTATAAATCTGAAGGAGTAATTTTACTTCGTTAAAGAGATATATTCGGTGACGATAAATCGAGAAACGTTATTAAAATTGTATATCTCTTTACATACCCTGAACTTATCATAACCAGGTAGCATTATCAACATATCGTCTAAATAATTCAATGCAGTCAGAGCAGCTTTCCAAGGCAAATATTCGCTTTCGTGTGCCAAATAAGAAGTAACGTCTAAAGCAATTGCATAATCGAGCTTACCTGCTCTGGCTAAATTAAGAGCATCATCGATCAACTGAGCTCTATTAATTGTCGATATATCTCTAAAATTATCTTTATTCAATTGTTTTATTATCAATTGCCAGTTCGTCCTATCGTAATTAACTCGATAATAACCTGTAAAATTTATTTATCCTATTTATCATTTAAGTTCTACCGGTATTGTGAATTAAGTTAAAGAAAGATATAAAATTACCAGTTTCCAAGACATTGAAAATCATCCATTGATGTGCACTGGTATTTAAATTTGGCAAAATGATCGAACGTTCTGCTTTCATCCAATGATTGGGCTGAGTTCGATTGAAATTTAATTCCTTTTCGTTCGTGTATGTAATAGGAATCCACCAGAGTGGTTCAGGTTCCATCATGGTAATCATAGTACTATTTTGTAGCATGAAGCGTTCCTAAAGATTATATCAAAGTTACTATAAATATTCATGATTTCACAAAGATAAATAAACCAACCTGGGTGAGAGTAGCATCACCATTTAGATAATTTCGCATTACGGTAACAACAGGGAAACCAGTTTGAAGGGTCCACGTATCCATAATTTGTTGGATCGTAATAGAAGGATCCAAAACTTTATCTTTATGAGCTTGTTTCGTTAGCGCATTCCACAAATCGTTTTGCTCGGCACTTTGATAAGCTCTAAGTATTATCGATAAGAGTTTTTTTTTTTTTAGCTATTCTTTCTATTTCAAATAACTTTAAGAAGATATTTACTTACTTTTCGGTTAAATAATTTGTAAGCCCTCGCTTGAAAACATCCGTCGTAAGAAAATGGTCCATCATCCTTAGGATAGAAGCACCTGTAAACGTGATGATTAATATAATCACTTTTGAAATTTTCAAATAATGTATTTCAATCGTCGAGCACCTTTCTCGTAAGAAATTCTATCAAAAATTTCACTGATCTCATCCGGATGTCCAACTTCTATCGATATAGGATGAGAAGATTGTAAAGCATCTAATCCAAAGACGGATTGCAAATCGTTAACCACAAATTGTTCTAAAACCTTCCACGTTGGTTCTACCTGAAAAATCGTAACGAAATCTTTCATAAAAATGAAATAAATAAAAGAAAAAATGTATTCATTCTGAAAACTCACCGCATTCATTCCGATGTATTCGACGTAACTGGCAAAGCCTTCGTTCAACCAAAGATCCGACCACCAACTTGGTGTAACCAAATTACCAAACCATTGATGGGCTAATTCATGAGCCACCACTGTTGCTACTCTTTGCAAATTGCTACTTGTTGACACTCGCTCTTGATATAACATCGCCGTTTCTCTGTAATCATATTTAACAGATCATCATCCATATTATGAAGGTTCTCCAAGTAAAGAGAAACTATTAAAAAGATTCTCGAATTACCAATAGCTCGGAAAAAACTTCCACGTTGGTTACCTGTAAGTGATCAATCCCCAATTCTCCATAGCTCCGGCTGAAAAATCAGGTAACGCAACCATATCCATTTTTGGAAGAGGAAACTTTATCTTGAAGTAATCCTCATAATATTCAAGTATTTTCGGGCCGATATCCAAACTGTAATGAGATTGGTTAATGGCTTCCTTGCGCGCCCAGACACTAAAGTTTCGAGACTCCGATTTTAGCATTTCAAAGTCGGAAACTATAAAAGCTACCAAATAAGTAGACATTGGTACGGATTGCTCGTAATGATCCCACTCGTACGTAGGAAGACCAGGCCTAATGATAACAATAGTAAATAATTAAATGATTTTCTTACTTTTTATAAATTATCTAATAATTCGAGAATAACATCAAAATGAAAAAACTCACATTGGCTCGGGTTGTCCTTTCCTTGGCATATTTGAAATAGACGTCATGTTTCTGGGCCGACCTATGCTGATCTGGAATTTGGCTTTCATGGCTGGTTCGTCGAAACAGGGAAAGGCACGGCGAGCGTCCGTTGCTTGAAATTGTGTCGTGGCAATCCATCTATAATTCAAGGGTCATGAAACCTTCGGTAAATGTTCATCAGAAGAAAAAGATGTTCTTAACGTTTCACGAATAAACGCAATCTTCCTCTTCTTTCCTTCGGGCTAAAACTCTTTTAACGGAAACGAAACGATCTTCTTTCAAAATTTCTAAAGAGATGTATAGCACTATAGCAAACTCAAAAGTTGACTAATTTTTTACGAGATCATTTCGAGTAGAAATAAGGTCAATGAACCTGATATTTTCCTTTTCACTCGACTCCTTTACTTACGACCGGAGAAAGTATGACATACATATACGCATACTATTTGCGATGTGAAACCGATGAAACTTTTGATCGAGGATTGCCTTTCGTAACTCGAATATTTCTTCGCATCCGTTTCGAATCATTAAATTTTTATCATTGCGACGAGTATTTATATTAGTAAAGTTAATCTTGGCAGATATTTAACGATCGTATAAATCGAATGGAATAATATTAACTCGATTTCTTGAGAGAGGATTATAGTAAGAAAAGCTTCTTATCAAGCAATTCATATCAACCTACTCGATATACTACATATATACTACTTTAAATATCGAAGATTAATCGAATCGATCGCCTTTAAGTGGTCGAGAAAGGAAAAGGGAGAAAGGTAAAACTCGTTCACGATAGAAATGAACGAAAGGAATTAGTATAAGTTACCTCGTTTGATTGCCGACGGTATAGGAGCTTCTGTAGAAACCTTGAAGGTAGTCGTTCAGCTGGCCAACGAACTTGAGATGCACCACGTATTGCTTACCCTCCTTCAACGTGTCCGACGTTTTAATCACATGAAATTGCCTTTCGGTGTCGTTCTTTTGCTCGACAATTGTGATCGGCTTTGTTCTATTATTGGACAGAGAGAATTCTCGTATACTTGTAAGGGACTCGTCGATTTTCATGTCGGTCGCATGAAGGGTTACATTTTTTGTATTTTCCGTTACATTCACTACGATAGTCACCTGAAAATATACAACTGTTTTATTTTTCGAATTTAATACTATCGTAAGTTCGCATAAGTTTGTAATAATCGACAATATTATTCCCTTAAAAATTCATTAAATATGATTATAAAAATCAAACATAATCTGTTATAAAATGGTATAATTGTTAATGACAAAAGAATAATTTTTGTTATTGAACTTGTCACGTTTAATGAAATACTACGAACTACATGAGAATATTTCACAATGATCTTACAATAAAGGATTTCCTACTTTCGACAGTCTCACGATAATATGTTAGTTAATAGGATCACTTTTTTTCTCTTTTTCTCTTTCTCGTTATTTTTAAAATCATCGATTGAATACTAAACTCATTGATCAAATACTATCGAAAAAGATCTCGAAAAGAAAATCTCCAAACAAAATCAGCCTTTCTAACGGTCAATGACACTTTTCTTTTCTCATTGTTAACTGGCACTGTTGGATGAGAAATGAACCGGCATTCCTTACTTTCTAATTGTGATCAGCCAGCCGATAGTTTCGAATAGATACTTTCACCATTGGGCCTTGAAGTTATCGTACATTACGCGTTTTCGTCTTCGCTACTATTGCAATTACTTTTACATCCTAGAGAAAGAGAGAGAGAAAGAGAGAGAGAGAGAGAGAGAGAAGGTGAAATGAGAGATGAGGATAACGAAATGATGAAAAGGGAGGAAACGCTCGAAGCCGAATGGCAGAACAAAAATTCAATTGCCTGTTGAAATTGAATTTGCGAATCGAGGGATATATATCCATCCATCCATCCATCCATCCATCCATCCATCTATCTATCTATCTATCTATCTATCTATCTATCTATCTATTCATCTATCTATGAATTTGGCTTCGTTCGTGACAAAGTAAAAATATGACGTCTCCGTGCAACACATCGTAAAACGTTCGAACTTATAAAAATGATCAGTCAAAAAGCTCTATGGATTCTACGTGGA
This sequence comes from Vespa velutina, assembly GCF_912470025.1. Lineage (NCBI taxonomy): Eukaryota > Metazoa > Arthropoda > Insecta > Hymenoptera > Vespidae > Vespa > Vespa velutina. The sequence goes on from NC_062189.1 coordinate 14,116,734, forward strand.
AAAATTCTTTGAAGGTTCTAACACGTTCGGCATCGATTTATAATCTCGATGGAGAAAAGGCAGAAATGTAATAGTCTATATTTACATCGTCGTCAGGCAAAAAGAAAAAGAAACATGAGACCTTTCTAACGTTTTCTCTCTTAGCTATGTATTAGGTAATCATCCGATTCGTCTTTCCTTTTGATATGTAAATTTATTCGAGTATCAACGTTATACGTACCTCACCGTTGAAAGTGAAATTTCCTTCCCATATGAAGGGTACCAGTCGTAACTCGTAAGAATCCGGTACGATCGATTTCGGTAATCTGACGTCGATTTTCTTCTTGCTTGCCGAGTTATCAGAAAATGCCCTTCCAGTTTGCTGATCAAAATTATTTAGAGAAGTCTCGCACGATTTAATTTTTTCTTCAAGGCAGGGAGCATAATGATAAACCAAGAGCCCGGTCACCACCAAAGAAATGAGAAAAAAGGCACCGAGAAGGAAAGCACCGCAACGAGAGATCGTGCAGCCTTTCGTTCTTCCGAATGTTGTTGTGTGTGCATCCATCATTGCCAAAACCTCATGAGACTGGGTCATATCATGTGTGGACCTATAAATGTGAAAGATGATTTATCATTTCTTCCTTAACTACAACCAAAGAAACTGTGCAATCATTTAAACACAGTAGTAATTAGGTTTTCTTTTCATATATCCGATTTATTTCGCACTGACAATGGGAAAGCTTCAAGAAAAAAAAAAAAGAAACAACAATTTTACTTTGCAATCAATACGATCTAATGTATTTTTTTTTTCTTTTTTCCATGAGAGCAAAAAATAACAATAGCTGATTGGCACTCTTAAGGTTCGACTATAAAACTATGTTTTTTGGATCGTCATCTAAAACAGGTTAAGGTAAGCAATCATTATGAGTAATTTCACGTGCTACGGAGAACGTGTCAAGGATAAGGAATATAAGGAAAGGAGGATTTGTTCTTTGCCGTTTTCATTCGTCAGAGATTCACAGAACTGAGACGTGACTAATCGATAAATGTGTGTTAATCATTTAGCTGAAATGCAATGGACTTCTGGATTTATTTAACAACTTATGATCGTTTACGAAATTTTTATCGAAATAATAAAAATATTATATTATTGGTTCAATTATATTCCCGTCGGCGTTTATATAAACATCAGCTTATATATATATACTAGCATACACGTGATATTTTACATCATGAGTCAAAAGAAAAATGTAGTATCTTTCAATAAAACTTTCCACTCGACGACAAGGCCTTAAGGTTTCTTCGATAAAAGAGTAAATCGTTTTCTCATCGAATCCAAAGAAAACGTTTAAGCGATACGTTCTACAATTGTACAATCCAAAATGAAGTTTTTTCAAAGCTTTTTTTTTCGGGAATAAATAGTGATGCAAAATCGTCGAGCGAAAAGTGTACGTTGGCCAGAGAATTTAATGTTAATCTCAACGTCCCTTCCGGCCAGATTTACACAACGTAATTAAATTACTGCAAGCGACCAAACAAAGATTGCATATTCGAGATAGGGAAAGAGAAAGAGAGAGAGAGAGAGAGAGAGAGAGAGAGAGAGAAAGAGAGAGAGAGAGAGGAAACGGTTGGATTGCTTTAAGCACTTCAACTCGTTGTCATGTTAATTCATGTTTTGAGTTTTGCAGGTTTTTCTACGCTAAAACATAGTTTCCTTTTTACTTTTTTTAACGGAACATTACAAAATTTTAATGACGTAAGATTGACGAAGATAAAACGTGTTGATTAATAACAATTGATAGAAGAAGCAATAAATGACATAAGCGCTATGAACAGAGATTAGATATTGTAAGCTCTAATACTACCAGACTAATTAAGAAATTGCAGTTTAGTGCACACAATATTGTTAAACTCCACGATAAGCGTTTTATTTTTCAAAAGTACGTGTTAACGAAAAAAGCCAACGATATAGCAAAAACAATGTTGATTCGTATGTCTTTATCTCTTGCAAAGAAAATGAGTTATTTTATAAATAGATACTATAGACGATGATGCGCGTTCGTGTAGTAATTAGTGACATTTCAACGTTCTAGAAATTCTATACTAATATGTACTTTGTTTTTTCCTCTCTCTTCACAACATTCTCCTTTACCTCCTCCTTTCCTCTCTTCCTGCTTTTGTTTTTCTATCATCCTAGGACATTTCAAATTGCCGGTGATGTCAACAACAGAAAGTAAAATCGAAGATATACGTATTTCGACGAGGCAACACAGTGCAGATATAAATACACGAGAATAATTAAAATAATTCATTGACTGTTTATCGAACACAGTCAATCAATTATTATTTCACTTCGAAATGAATCACAATCTCCAAATTAGTCGGTATTTTGTCGATACGAAATAAGTTAGTTAGTCTAGAACGATAAAGTCACTGGATTTTTCGTTCGATCCACTAAAGGATAGAAAATTTTATACAACGATTTCGATGATTTTCGATTGTTTCGAAAAAGGAAACGAACACCGACATAAGAAGACTCACTTCCTTCCCACGAGAGGCTGGCACAATTTCGTTCCGTCCTAGGAGAATTCGTTTCAATGATCGAGAGAACGATAATCAGGATCAGACACGAAAGACACCTCCGCTCGGCTCGATGCTCCGCGCGCAACTGCCAAGGACGGGAGCTGTAATCCGGCTTCATACTTCTTCCTCCTTCCTCTCCTTGCCATCCAAGTTTCCTGCTTGCCCATCGCGGTATCGCTTTCCGTTCCTAGCATCCTTCCACCTGCATACCATCTTCCGGATAACCGTAAGAAGCCCTACGATCGATTTCCTGCAGGATGCGATACTGCATACGATCTCATTCGATACTCTTTACTTCTGAGAATCTCTACATTTTCCTCGTACTTTCCATCAATTTGTACGAAGAAACCGTTCATTTTTTTTTGGAAAATATCTTTCATCGGGAATTTCGTACCGTTTCGATAATTTAATCAAAGCAAATATTTCAAAGGGATTACTCGGGAAATCATTGATTTGCATTTTCATCAAATATTCGACGATTGACTAAATAATATCGACAGCATCAAACACAATGAAGATATATGTTTGGCTTTGTATACAATGCTTCGACTAACTAGAGTCCTTTGATTCTGTTTTCCAATAATCACTGAAAAGACAAATTAATTGCATCTAAATTAATTCTATTTTACCGAGTCTGTCTCGGAATTGTTATCCTCTTATAAATTTACCGAGACCGATGATGAAATTGTGAATAATAAATAAAATTATAACATCTTTTCTTACGATTCTATTAAAACTTTTCAACGCTCAATGCATTTGCAAAGTTTTATGTGAAAAATTTTCTCGATTACAATTCTTGTTTGATTTTTATAATCAAAGAATTATTTATTTAGATAATATCATTATTATTTTATTGTTACAAACTTATTATTTTAAGTGAATACAGGATTAATATTAGCATTTATCCATCGAAGAGATTTTCCTACTGGTACAAAAATTATATATTTTCCAATATATACAATAAATTATTTGCCAAAAACTAAGTCATATATTGGACGAACGTTGTTTTGCTTTTATATCTTCTTATGGAATGATACTAATTTATAATTTTTATAATCTTTTTATAAAGAACATACAAGAAAATCAGTCTAACTGATCTCTCAACAAATTGCATGTTCCGTTACTGTTACGGTATATGTATATATTAAGTTCTCATGCGAGTTATTTTGTAAAAATTGACGATTATACATTGCCTGATGTCAGCTATTTCTCCGATTATTGCGCGCAAATGATGCGACTTGAAGGGCATAGAATATTAAACCAAGCATAAAACGCCAATGCGATAAATCGAACGAAGGGACAATTTTTCCTTAATATACTTTTTTCTCCCCGTATTTTTCGCTGAAATCACGATTCTAGCGAGGGGTAGTGAGCACTCTTAAAGAGGATCTATCATTTTCGTGCGGAAATTGAAATCTTCATTTAATTATAGATAAATACATGCATCAATTTTATGTACGAAGAAAATGTTTTGATATTTTATTGTTTCATAATTCACTATTGTCATAGGTAATTTCGATTATTCATTGTGGTCTGATGTTACTTCATTATAAAAACGTTGTATATCTGGTGAACAAAAGCGTTTCGATATGAATGATGATTTTTTCTTACTTTATGGAGAAAAACTACTATGGACGAAGAAATGAGTCACAGTATACACGTATAATTAACGATGCTTGTCACCAGCAAAAAATTATTTTGCGCGTTGACTCATTATTCCGACGATGGAAGAGGATCGATACATTGTCCTGATCTTCTCATTCCATCGTCACTCATTCATATAATATATGTATATATCTATAAAAATACGTACTTATTCGCATATCTTATATCTTTATGTCCCCGATATAATTTTTATAATCATTGTAAATGAATTTAGTTGCATAGAAATGCGAAGCCAATGACTGATTTATGCTAATAAAAACATATATAAAAAGAATTCCTGTTAAATTTTCTTGCGTTCATTCTCTTCGTAGTTTTAATCGTAAGGATCCGTAAAAGTTTTCGAACTAGAAACGTTTCAAAAACCTCAAACATAACAACGTGTGCGAAAGCTTCGAGTTGAAAACTGTTCTCTAATTCCTTTGATTTCGAAATTCTTTCAAATACAAAATTATATTCAACTTTTCGTAAAATATCTTTTCTAATTCTTAGATAATAATAGTGTTAGAAAGATAGATAAGTTTTATTACACGGTAAAGAATATTGGCGATAAGATATGATAACATAATTGCAAAATTAATAATTAGTTCAAACTTGGAAAGCAAGTATACGTCGTAAGGCTTCGATAATTTGATCGGAAGGATTAAAGGGTTTAGATGGAAGCGTGCGTTCGAGTTAGTTGATAATCATTCTAAATTAGCCAATTGTTGCTGCGACGACTGGTGATATGCGACTCGTCATGCAGGAGAGCAACGTTATTGAATCTCGTAGGAATTTGTGACATGTCCAGAAGAGTAAGAGAGAAAGAAAGAGAAGATTGCGAGAGAAGAAACGAATTCGATTATGGTAATGACCGTGATTGCATTATCCAAGTTTTGTCTCTCGTTCTTTTTATCATCTAATCGATGTCTACGATTATCCTTGATGCGTTCGAAGAACATGGAACGGGTAAAGCGAAAGGATCGCTTTTATCGTTTCGATAGGTAAGCCGGTAATCGAATTTCTTCGGGAAGCTCTCGAAATCTGGATAGGGGCGACTTGAAAATCCTCGTCGTGTGTAATCCGATACCGAAAGGAACGCGGACATTACGATCGGATCGAGTTCCATCATTGTGGTGTACCCTTACCGAACACGAAACACCACCATTCATTGTATCCGCCAATCGCTCGTGCGTAAGAGAAAGGAAACGAACGTAACTTATCGTATATATATATATATATATATATATATATATATATATATATATATATATATTATATATATACATACGTCTATGTGTCGAGTAAACATTATTCTCTTTATAAAAAAAAAGGATAAAGCTTAAAATCTCATTTTCTTGAAATTTGCAAATAAGAAATAATTCTTCCGTAGTCGATTAGAAAAATTAAAATACGAAATGTCAATTATCTCTATAGGTATTATTTTGCCGCCAGACAAACGGTAAACTCAGCTTGTATCTGTTACCAGCTCGTATCATTATCCACTTGGCACACGCACGCTGACTTCCTCCTTGCGCCTCGTATATGCTCGTAAACTAAATCGTATAATTGGATGACGAATGAGTTACCTCTTGTGTCAACTTGTCCCTCGAACGAATAACTCGATCTTCTACACATGCCGACAAGTTCTAATCACTTTCAGGAATGAGCCCATTTCAGGAATCGAACAACTTCTATTTATTTTTCTATTGCTTCTCCTCGAACGGTTTATTCATACGTATTTTAATAGAATACGATTATAACCTTCGCAGATAAGAGGTTGTATTTAGAACGGCTTCACATACCGTTAAATGAGAATTTTTTCATCTCTTCTTTTCCGATGATAAGCGAGATAAAAATCTACGTAATACCGTTTCTACAGGGAGTGCGTGCAGTAACCGGTATGAAGTAATTAATGTATTCGCACGGTACTTTTAAACCGAACGCGTTCAGCTTAACGAAACGTGAAATAATTTAGATTTGCTTCGATGCCAGCAACCTTCAAAATATTCATCCGTGTTTCATTGCGATTGCATTCGATTTAACCTACGAAGTTTTACTTCCTCAATTATTCTTGCTTCATCGTTTTTCTCTAATCTTGCACTCAAGAATTTGCATAATATGCAAACCATCCTATCTACTTTAGTAAGTATAAATCTTTAATTCGAATAAACCTGAACGTACTGAGTTACGTTTGATTTCAGCGCTCTACTGAATCATTGTTGATTTAACTAGTCATTCTTCTTTTACTCTTAGATGACAAAACAGGAAAGAAATCAAATTGAATCTTTACTTTGTCGGATTGTTCCTTTTTCTTCCATTATTCAAAATGAATGTATTTTTCATATGTAATAATATTATTTGGAAAAGAATTACCTTCCTAGTTTGAAATTAATGTACAAAATGATGATTACATGCGATAAGGAGCTAAAAAAAGAAGACAATATCATAACTGATAAGGGTGTACGATTGTCAAACAAATATGTATAAGTATATACCAAAGGTCATACGTAACAGAGTATAAATCTAGAAATGATATTTTCCAAAATTTCGACGAACCAATCGAGAAACGTGACTCGTCAAAGAAAGCGCTACTTTCCTGTTGTTTCGGAAACATTGGAATGCAGTACTAAATTCGTTCACCAGAGTGCTCAAAAGCTCCGAAGCTTCGAAAGCTCAGAGTGTCTGCAGAACGATGTCAAGCTTTTAACCGTTCGCCTTTCGTCTTCTTCTTCTTCTTTAATTTCAACTTCATTTTCTTACTTCTTACGTAACACAATCACACAAATCCAACGTGACATTTAAGACATCCAAACATAGTAAGTAAAATTCTCTATTCTTTTCATTTCCAAAAAAATAAATCAGTATTCATTATAAAAACGTCTTAAATTTCCGGAGATAAAACAAAAATGACACTTCGCTTTCACATATGGTTGCATTATCGTATCGCGGGAATTCGATAAAACGGCGCGATAATAATACGAAACGAAGACGTAATCGTATGAAAGGAAGGAAAAAGAAGGTTTCCGCATTTTATCGCGATGGTAGGAGCCAAAGCTTCCCGTACTCGCTATTTCTTAGAACTCTTTGCTATTCGATAGAAGCATTAAATGTTTTTCCTCAGTCGTGTTTCTCCGGCGCCAGGCAGTCGGCAAACCGGATAGCTCGGGACGAATAGCATACAGTACAGTTTGAGCTTCTTCGTACGGTATGTATTTACGTATCCCTCTCTGAGCGTGTGTGTATATTACGTACTAATACACTGAAAGGAAAGACGAAATCCATTTAAGCATATTGGATCACTGAGCTCTGCTTGGTGTTAGCGAGTCTGCAGGTGGTCCCCCCTTTTAAAAATCCAATATTCCTTCGATTTCCCGCTCTTCTCTCTTACTACTACTACGGTGACGACGTAACGACAACGATCGTCCTCTCGTTAGCAACTGATTCATTCGCCTTCAATCGTTTGTCTGATGAGCAAGAACTCGTTTCAAAACTTCGTTCGTACCTCTTCCATTTCAAACAGAATAATTTACTCAGACTTTTCGATTCGCTGTTTAAAGTTTTAAACGGCAGAAATATTCAATCTCGTCGATTCACATCGACGATAACTTTCAGAGGAGAAACTATTATCGTTGATGCGGAACGTTTTTCTTGCGGCGTTCGTAATTATCGAGTAAACGTTCTAATGGCTTTCAAGAGACAGAGACAAAGAAAATAGAAATAAAGAGAGAGAGAGAGAGAGAGAGAGAGAGAGAGAGAGAGAGAGTGATAAAGACAGAAAGAGAGGAAGAGAGAAAGAGAAAGGCAAACAGAAAAGATCCTTCGTAAATTCAGTTAATGGGATTGATCTACTTTTCCTCTTCTACCTCAAGGTACGAGCCACGATTAAAAGCATCTCCCCAACCCTTCGATTTCGATCGTTTTAATTTCAATGAACTTTTATTACATTGTAAATGTTCTCTCTTTTCTCTCAATACTAAGAATACTAACTGAAAGTGAACAAACGAGCAAGTTTCTTTTGAAGAAACGATCCTAGGTAATTTGAATAATTAATAGCGAGAGTCACTCGTTGAGAATCGAAATCCTTGAACGAGTAGAATCGGCCGAGCAACGGAGCAAATGGAATCGCATTGTTTACCGTTAAATGTCCTCTCGGCTCTCTTTTATCCTGCCAATTTCGAGCTCTCAACACGAATGGACATATAACTGCTTAGTATCGTCGTACGGCGTCCATCTTCGAGCTTTTGCGAAGGTATATACTATATGTATATATATATATATACATATATATATATATATATATATATATACATAGATACGTATATATGTATATACCTTGCCAAGGATGTGATAATCACCTCGTTTACGAGAAGACTTTATGGAAGCAGAAAACCGTAACTTCGACGCTCTCCCGACATATTTTATATGAATATCGGACAACCGTTGCTCCTTAATGTCAACCTTCTACATTTTACGTTCATTTTCGATTTTTTCCTTTTTATCTCTCGTATTTTCGACGAAAATCCTGATGATTTCAAAAATTATTCATTCCTTGATATTTTCGGAACTGAAATACTCGGCATATACTTTCACTTTCATTTCACGAACTCGATCTATCTTGAAGCAAGTTTTTCTTTTCCTTTCTAATATCTAAATAAAATAACTTTCAAATATTTGTAACTTTATTATGTTTTCTTATAATTTATCAGTTTTTTTTTTTTTTATATGCAGATTCTTTCTTTCGCAAAGATTCAAAAACAGTTCCAGTTAATCTCGAATTATCGAGCAATGACCGATATAGAGGCAGCATGCACTCACTCTCCATAACTATATCGAGCAACATAATCATTGAATACACTCGTGCACCTGCCGCCTCTCCCCGTCGAACGCAAGTTATCTGACAGCAGTCATCTCGTCATTTAGAACGTTTTATGCTGACGAAACTGACAGCAGGCACGTGTGTCATCAAGTTGAAAAGAGTCATCGTTTAAGAGCACAATTACTGATGTCTAATGTCAAGGTCGAATTTTGAAAGATGTTAATAATCAAAGAGAAGTCGACCGTTCGAGTTATTTAAGAAGACTAGCGTTTTTGCGGTTCGTTTATCAAATCTCTCTGATCACGTATACGCATGTAGGTTCAAATATGATACATATGCATGAATACGCTCACATTGATAAATGAAATTATCATTGCCTAGTCAATTACTGAATGGAACAATAGAGAAATATGTATAACTACTAGCCAGTTCTTCGCAATATGGACAGAAAGAAAAGAACTGAGGAAGAAAGAGGTCAGCAAATGACTTGTATACGTCACATTTTCCACTTCTCTACAACATAAGTTCATTGACATTTAAAGCCAGTTTTGCTGCAGACTCTTGAGAAATATGTACATCAGTAAATGTACGTCCGCTCTTCCACGGAGTAACGGATCGGAATAAACCTTGCTCGAGACTCGCTGTTACCATTGGAGTTACTACCGATATATTACGGTTATATATACTATGTTATATTATGGTTATATATGCTATATGTACTACGATTATATATACGTTTAACAAGCATACCAAGTGCGTGAAAAATGTTGAATCGAGTGAATAAATGGAGATCGTATAGGAAAACTGGTTCGAACGTTTAGCCGACTCTTGGATAGTGAGCTGGATAAGAATCAAATTTATAATACTTCTTATAAATGATAGTGTGATGTATTAATTAATTGCTAATGTATTCAGTGACTCAATCGAAGACTTTTCTCAGAAGTGGGAATATTTTTAAAGTCAAACATTCAGATTCATTTTTCTTTATCACTGTTTTTTTTTTTGTTTTTTAGTTAAGAATCTTCGAAGTTAAATCATCTCAAGTTATTTATTTAGATGACGTTATTAAAATGCATCGACGATAACAGTCAAATCATTTGTACAACGAAACGATCTATTCGAATTTACTGGTATCGTTTTATTTGATATCATGAACTATTTTAAAATAAATCAAGACCCGTCATTAAATGAGAGTACTTTCTTACCAAAGTATTACGACACAATGACAACGGGCGTTGATCCCGCCTCTCTTTTTATCTTTTCCCTCATTGCCTTCTCTTTTTCGTATCTCGGTAAAAAAAAACACCGATAATCAGGTTTCTATAAAAACTTTTGTCGATTATCTAATTCGTTCAATGCCTCGTTCGAACGTTGCACGTTTTCTCTTTAATCGTCGAACTGTGAAATAGAAAGGAATGTTTACACACCTCGCGAAGAGGCCTTTGTGTTAATGCATGACATTGTTACGCTTGAGCTGACTCAATGTCCGCTATATTTTAATATACAAAAACAGCTGTCTTTAAAGACGGTATTGACTACACAGCTTTCGAAATCATATTCATAATCAACCTCCTACACGAATATAAATTTAATCTATTACCGCGAAAAATTAATTCTCGTCGCTTATTCGACTCTCATGTATATTTGTAATAAATTTATAAAAAAAGAAAAAATATATTAAAGGATAAATCATATTCAGTTTTATGCTAATATGAATTATTTCTCTTTTTTTCAGAACTGAATGTTCTTAACATTCTTTTACCAAGGATTTGATTATCGTACTTTTTTACTATAATGACTACGTTTGTTTTATCGTTCCCAATATTACGGTATGTATGTATATTGATAAATACGTAATTATTATAGAAAATGTTGTGGTTAAAAATATGTTATCATTTATCATAAGTGGATATTTTTGATAAAATAATATAATAGTCTCATTAATTCGTCTGTATCTTTTGTAGAATGGAAGTACTCACTAAATACGACGTAAAGTAATCTACTTTACGTATTGCAAGGACGGCTAGCTTTTCTGTATTAAAAAAAGAAAAAGATATCTTGACAGAGTCTTTAGTTCGTCAAGCCCGTCAGTTGTACGGTAACGGTAGAACAAGACGGTTTCGAAACGTTTCTCTAGAATCGGTTCGCTTACTATCGATTATATTTTCAACGAGATGGCGAGTGTCGATAATGATTTGGAGGAGCTTATGGGGCATCTCGGAGAATTTGGGAGATATCAATTCTGGCAATTCTGTTTACACATCGTTGGAGCTTTGACTGCTGGTTTACATATGTTAACTTTATTGACTGTTGCTGCAGTACCTGCTCACAAATGCGTTATACCAGCCATCAAATCCACTCTCATAGATACATTAAACGATTCGTTGGTTGTAGCGAACATAAATAACACGATCATTATATCAGAGCCATTGGACACTTGTAATTATTTGGACGAATTTAACGTAACAAAGAAGTGCGAATTTTGGACATATGACACGGAATATTTCAAATCGTCACGTGGTATGGAGTGGAATTTCGTTTGTTCGCGTAGATGGATGGGTGCAATGGCACAGTCGGCATATATGTTCGGTGTGTTTGTTGGTGCTGTGACCTTGGGTAGTCTCGCCGATAAATACGGAAGGAAGATAATCTTCTACGTCTCCGCGGTATTGCAACTGATACTCGGTACCATGGTCGCTTTGGTCAACGAGTATTACACTTTCCTTCTCGTGAGATTCCTCTACGGCATCTTTGGCTCAGCTGGCTCTTATATAACCGGATTTGTACTGACGATGGAACTGGTGGGCGCCTCAAAGAGGACTATCTGCGGCATAATGTTCCAATTCGCTTTCGCAACTGGTTTTATGTTAGTCGCTGTTTGGGGTGCTCTGATTAAGGATCGAACCTGGTTACAAATAATTTACGGACTACACAGTGCACTAATGCTAGGACACTGGTGGCTCATGGACGAATCCCCAAGATGGTTATGGGCTCAAGGCCGAGCTAAGGAGGCCGTAGAAATCGTGAAGAGAGCCTTAAAGATGAACGGGAATAACGTGAACTTGAAGAGCGGAAAATTCCTTGCAACTTCGAAGATAAAGCATAACTCCGAGGAAGATAAAACTCATAACGGATTTGATTTATTGAAAACTCCGAATCTTCGAAAGAAAACCTTGAACGTATGCCTCAACTGGTTCGCCAATTCGATTGTTTATTACGGCTTATCTTTGAATTCTGGAAATCTTGTAGGCAATCCTTATTTAATGCTCTTCTTGAGCGGCCTCGTCGAGCTGCCATCGTATGTTATGCTAATATTTCTAATGGATCGTACTGGTAGAAGGTGTCTCGTCAGTACATTCATGTTAGTCGGCGGCCTTTGCTGTATATGTGCAGCTTTCGTCCCGAAGGAGGACAATATTGGAGCGACAGTGACAGCTGTTATAGTATTGTTCGGTAAGGCCTGTATCGCGGCATCCTTCGCAGTGATCTACAATTACACGGCCGAACTATTTCCCACGGTAGTGAGGAACACGGCCCTTGGTATTGGCTCCATGTGCGCTCGTCTCAGCGGTGCCCTAACGCCATTGATCATGCTCTTAGATTTTCTAGATCCGAAAGTACCAGCCACGTTGTTTGGTTTGGTAGCCTTGGCCTCTGGCTTCCTAGCTCTTTATTTACCAGAAACCGTAAATCAGCCGATGCCAGAGACAATCGAGGACGGTGAGAACTTCGGTAAACACGACACGTGCTTCACCACCTGCCTTGGCGATAGAAAGCACCATTATGTCGACACTTACGAAGTCACTCTTGATCAAATGACCGATAAAGAGGAAAAAGACAAATTAAATGAAACTTAATGTTGAACTGCACTTATATAAATTCTATTCAACGCATTTAAGTTTTCTTATCATCGTTTCTTTTCTCACAAAAAATTAATCTTGCGATAAGGCGTCATAAACTCGTCATGCCAATCTCATAAAATCATGTTAGCTTAAGAGTAATAATTCGAAACTTTGATCGGAATCATGTCGTATGAAGAAACACTTTCTTTCCCACTCTCATTCATCTCATAACATCTTAATTGGAATTTAATGGACGTATATTGATTATTTTGTTTGATAAAATCATTTGGAGTTTATGTTACATCGTCCTACAATGCGTATATGATACGTGTGAATAAACGCGTATATAGCATGGTCTTTTTAAGATAATCATTGAGAATAACTAAAGTGCCTTTTATCTAATGACAATCCAAACTCGTTTTTATTACTATTATAATAACGTTGTAACCGTCCTTTTTCTTTTCATATAAATCGAATAAAATATGAATTAAAAAAGGAGGGATTATCATTGAAATTATGTCCGACGATGCGACTTGCGAAAAACCGGTTTGGTTGGTTTTCGAATATTCAAATTGGGACCACTATTGTTGTTGTTTTCGCATAATTAATTTTTAGCGCAATCTAATGATACATAGCGATCTATAAATATATCTGTACACATACATACATAATATATATACACATACATTTAATATATTTTTATTATCAATATATATGGGAGCATGTCAATTTCTCAAGATCGATTTTTGACAAATTATATATAATAACAATCAATCAAGATCGACTTTTAATAAATTACAAAGCATGCGAATACAAATTGTAACATAAAATTCTGTAAAATATATGTATGCGTATTAATTAATGATATATAAATTGTGATTAAGTATGAAAAATAAATTTAAAAAAAAAAATATATATATATATATATATATATATATATATATATATATTTGTACGTGCCTCGTACTGTATATTGATTTATTTAGGACTGTACTTCTACAAAATTACGCTGGCAGTGTTAAAGTTAAGGACAGAACGAGATAACGGAACGAATAGAGCTTTAAAGCACTCCTATGACCTTAATCGCGCGAAATGCAATTCCAGGATGATCCCCTTATGAACTATCCTTTGACCAGCTGAAGCTATCTCGCTCACGTCTTATCCGTATGTAGGAGGCTAATGGAAAAAGTTGATCGTTTTGTGGTAGTGACCCAACGTTTTTCCAATCATAAAGTTTGGAAAAACGTTGGGTCACTACGGTAAACGTGGCTTGCCTCGCCGTTTTGATTTTTTTTTTTTTTATCCTTTCCTGCCTGTCTATCTGTCTTACTCTATCTCTTCCTTCTTTTTATTACAAACATAACCGAGAAATAAGTAATACAAAACATTTTATCACAAAGATTTTTCGAGCGACACGATTGAAATGATTTTAACGCCGATTTATGTTACTAATAAATAAAACATTGTCTGAAACGGCAAACGTAATGCGTTTTATGGGAGGTCTGCACACGCTAAACATACTTTCCTCGCGATAGAGAATTTAGGTTATACCTTTCACTCGCGTTACGTACTACATCTATAGAGTTATTTTTATGGAATCATGTTTGATTGTTTTGTCGCGCCTTTATTAGTCTTAATGATATTGAGTTAAATTAATCGGTCGTCGATACGATGATTAATCTAAATCATTTCCAATCGAAAATGTTGAAATCGTACGAAAAGATAGTTATCGGGAACGTTAAAATATGTTTTCTTTTTTTTTTTCTTTTGAAGAAGGATTGTCCATAATTAAAACATATAATAAAATATCTCTAATTAAACTGATGATTCTAATAAGTAATTTACACAATAGCTATCCTCGGTGATTTGTTTTTTTCATTCAAAATGCAATCAACGATCCTTCGCGTTTCGTTGAGGTAAAACGTATCTTCTACATAATTATTCTATTCACGTACAAGTCCTGATAAAATGCGTGATGCACCGTGAATAATCTGACGACGTTAAACGTAAGAATGTATAGAATATATCTTGCACTGGTAGTCCTCTAAGTCAGTCACGTAAATATCGACTATATGTATTACTATTTGCAAACATTATCTGACGATATCGATCATTTGTTATTATTAATTATCGATATAATTAATAGTAATAAAAAAAATAATTGCAGTTGCCAATGTTTTCTCATATTTTTTTTTTCTTTTTACATTGTAAAACATGTAACTTATATAAAATATTTTTTTCTTCGTTAATGAAAGTAATCCAAAAGGATTGGAAATATTAAAAAAAAAAAAAAAAAAAAAAAAAAAAAAAAAGCATCCACGGTAAAAAAATGTCTCTTTGTTATTTAAAATAGCCGTCGAAACAATAGAACAAATGCTCTCACCTGGAAGCTTCAATGCGCGTTTTGCTATACGCCGAGAATCCAGGAAAGTCTGTTCCAGGACACCCTGTAGCGGCTAGCGCGCGTCGTCAACTGAAACTGTGCGTGAGTTTGCGTGCCGGTTAAAATGCTGAAAACATTGCACAAGGCGCGCGCAACTCTATCAAATATTCGAGCTCTTTGTGTCTCGAGGGACTATCGACCTTCCTGAATCATCCCTGTGTTACTCCATGATCTCTATTGCTTCTCTTCTGACTACTCTTTTCCCCAATAATTTTCAACGTTTCTTGATGTAAACGATAAGAAGGAGATCGGAATACCTTATGATTGGTTTTTATGCTTGAAACCGCCTTCCAATCGAGAGAACAATAGATTTTAATTAAGAAGGACCTCTGATCGATTTGAGGACCATCATTCGACCATACTATCTCCTGATTACATATTCCTCATCAGCGTAAGATCGATATTAATCCTTGATTAATTATCGAGATAAGTACGTCCGCATTTTTGAAAACTCCTCGATCGTTCAATTTAAATCAATGAAACAATCTATCTTCTAATCGTCAACAAATTCAACAAGAATTTGACATAAAAAATAAATGATACCACGAGCATTCGGTTAAGTTACTATCGAATGATGAAACGTAAGTAACTATTGTGTCACTGACTCTTTGGGTTATTGCGAAAAAGATAATTCAGCGGGAGAATACAAAAGGTAGAAAACAATGTTGAATCATTTTTATTCTTACACAGGAGTACGACGTTATCTTAACGTGTGAGTAATTTCCGTTCTTCTTCTTCGTTGCAGCGAAGAATGTGACGAGTCTGATTCTCGTAAAAAAAAAAAGACAGATTTTCTTCGAATGATACGAAAGCAAATATGTTTTGAAAATGGAAAGAAAAATTCCTTACAAAATATCTTGCTAGTTGAAATTTCGTTTTGTTCTTTTCTTCTATTTATATCAGTATCATTATTACTGTTATTATTGTTATGATTACGATTATTATTATTATTATTATTATTATTATTATTATTATTATTATTATTATTATTATTATTATTATTATTATTATCATCATTATTATTATTATCATTATTATTATTTTTATAGAAATAAGTAAAAATAGAAAAAATAAAAAACTTGGGCAGAATGGAGAGACCAGGAAACTTTAAGAAAGAAGAAACTTTGATACCCTTACAATGCTTGCGAGAATCATCGAGAGCTGGAGCTTTCTTAATACTTTGTGCGCCATTTCATTAGCAACCTCTCTGTAGTTCTACGCTGAGGGGAGAATAAAGCGACAAAGGATATGTGATTATAACGTAAAAACGATGGTCCTCGTTAATTCGCAAATTAATCTTCAGCATGGCAAATAACAATCAAGAAGAATCTTCCTTTCTAAGAAGATTTACTTCAATTAAAAATATTTGTTATCCTCTATTTTATTACAAGATGAATAAAAACAGGACAAGATCATTATCATCGTCGTTATTGTAAATTGTCATTATTTATATTTTTTCTAATCGTAAACTTTTTTCGAGACAACATTATTCTTTAATGTTGATACGAACTCATAGTATAAAAATGAGGATAAATAAGTAAACGTTGCTAAATAGGTGCGGTTAAACTAAACAACATTTGTTTGCGAAACATTATATTATAGCTGCCCCGTATTATATTCTTCGAAAAAGTAAAATGATGATCTATAGCTGTGGAATGGATCGTAAATAGAAAATTGTATGTGATTATAAATAGTTCGAAATACAGTGCTCCGCTTTAGAATTAAATAATAAGATCAGTAAGATCCATAAGATCTGTAAAATCCATAAGGTTCATAAGATTTCAAAAGACAGAAAGAAAGAGATAGAAAAAAGATAAACAATGAAAACTCAATTCTTTTTATAATATAACATTGAACCCGCCATTGTGATTTATAAACATACTACACTTCTGATTCCATTGATCAAGGAACAAATATCAGTAAATTTTTGATACAACGTCCTATTAAAGCATATTATTTAATCGAAAATCGAATATGTATCTAATTTATAATACACAGTATATGTGAGTAAATAAAGGTACTACGCATGGCATATATTGATCGTGTAACTCGCCCGGCCGAGTTTGCTTTTAATTATACGCTTCCAGTATCTCCGATGGAAGAAGCATCGATGCCGAAAAAAGCACATCATCTGGGGATAGCATGTCGTTTGAGATCGTTCCGCTTCGATTATGCGTAAGATGGAACTGGGAATTTGATGAAACGTATAATTATTTTAATAACGTTCCACTTTCATATATTAAAAATTGCTCTTTAAGTTGGTATCAAGAAGGAATTGAAATGATTAAAGAATAGAATATTTTCAAAGCTTTCTTATTTTAATTATTTATGTATAAGACCATTATATGATGTAGAAATAAATATTTTTATAATAATATGTATTGGCAGCTGGAAAATAATTATCGACCGTACATAGATTCAACAATAAAATATCATTTGAATCGATTATTTATGATTAGTTTTTAGGAAAGACGGAAGATGGAAGATCTAGCGAAAAAGACGTTTTTATCATCCGAGGTTTAATTCTGGAATGAATACGAGTTATTAAGCAGTCGATATTATACCGTACGATAATATTATAGAATAGAAGATAATGCTATAAAATATTAAGTTTCTGCGAATCTATCGATGAAAATTACACTTATTAAGGGGGTTCTCTTTATATGCGTTTACAAGAATTTATACCATGACTAATCTACCATTATTTATCAAGTTGTTAAGCCCGGAATATTCTATCATCGATCGGCAAAGTAGGAATCTACCAACTGATCGATTAAACGGGATTTTACTTTACCGACTGATTTTTAATCGATATAATAGGAAGCTACTATTACAAATCGGACTATTTATCTGTAAAAAAACAGGAATCTACTTTATCAACGATGTTACCAACTGATAAAACAGTGTTTTTCTATTCCTCATTCACTTTTAAAAATTTATAGATATATTTAAAAAATTTAACACTATTATGATTTTGTAACCATTTATAAAAATATAATATTTTTAATTTAAGAAATCAGGTATTCGCATAAAGTCAGACATCTTAGTAGTAAGAAAGTAGCCATCTGTATGTAGGTACGAATTTAAGTAATATATGTGAATTGCTTCTATGAAGTTAGACATTGACCTTTTAACTCCGAATGATATTATATATATATATATATTCGCCCTTGAAAAATGGATGCTGAAATACGTAGAGCGTATCGAACATCGTAAACGATCCGTACTTTAGCCGAATTGTCAGCGATGCGTTTCATCCATAGAGAACACATTATTTTACCATAGCGAAAGGGTTAACGACGCTTTGAAGATGCGTTAATAAACTACATTTGCTAAGTTTGGCCGTTTATTTGGAAGATCACACGAGCGAAAAATGAAATCTTGCTAATTATGTTAATTTTATGGGATCATACGT
Source organism: Vespa velutina (assembly GCF_912470025.1). Lineage (NCBI taxonomy): Eukaryota > Metazoa > Arthropoda > Insecta > Hymenoptera > Vespidae > Vespa > Vespa velutina. The sequence goes on from NC_062189.1 coordinate 14,135,459, forward strand.
CGCGTCGTGATAATCGCAAGCGTCTAATTAAAATTTCACGCTGAAAAGTTTGAAAAGGATCTTAATTCGATACTTGAATAAAACTTCGTGGCCAAAGTAAGACACTCTTCTTCCTTTCGGCTACACTCGTAGCCGTCGTTTTACGTCCAACTAACAAGGATATTCATTATATGCAAATTTATGTACTGGCTATGTCACATTCTGCATATATGTATAACGAAAAAGTAAATTAAATCTCCATTCAGATATTTATTTAAGCGTTGCAAGATTATACCAAGTAGATTTGCCAGATATTTTTTTGAATTCACGATTCCTTTAATTTTGTTCATATCTTTGATATTTTATACTTAACGAATAAATAAAGAAAAAAAAAAAACTCCCCCACGAAGCATACATCCATATCATCTACCGTGAATTGAAATCGAGTTAATGTCTGTCGAATAATTTTTTTAAATATCACAAAAATAGCGATGTGATCGAACAAACGTGACCAATTAAGAATTTCCATAAAACCTATGAAAAAAAATTTTTCCCTACGTTCATAGGTCGCAGTATTTCGAAGGGAAGTATCGGCAGCTATTGCCCTTTAGATCTCGTACGGAATATCTTGATACTTCAGAAACGTGATAATGGTTTCTTTCCCCGTTCAATTCGTAATTATCATACTCCGTGATTTAATCTTTCGATGATTCTTCTCTCCCTCTTCCTCTCCCTCTCTCTCTCTCTCTCTCTCTCTCTTTCTCTTTGTCTTTTTGTTTCCACTTTTTAAATCATTATCACAGATGTGCTCGTTTCTCTCGTATGTGTAGACTTGAGGAGAAGCAGATAGGACACAGGAATCGAAGGACGGCCATTATTTTACAATCAGACAGTGATCATTTTTCGAGATATTCAGATCAGCTGACTGATGGAAAGAAGAGATTAGCGAGAAGCTGAACGAAGCTTACTAGATACGATTTTCAGAAAGAGTATATATATATATATATATGTATATATATGTAAGCCTGAAGTTCTGAAAAAGTAAGAGTAGATGAAAAGAGTGGAAGACAACAAGTGAGAGAGAGAGAGAGAGAGAGAAAGAGAAAGAGAGAATGTTCGCAGTCCATTTGTTTTGATCGGATTTTCAAGTGTCTAGCGATCTCGCTGCCGTAAGCTCCCGCAGGTGTCGTCAGCCTCCATCGCGGATCTTAACGTCTCTATCGTCTTTCTACTAACTCTACTCTTACTACCAAACTTTATTTCTCTTTCTTCACCAGTTCTTCCCTCTTAACTGTCAGAACTTCAAAACGACATCTCTTGTCACTAATCTTAGCGAATATCCTTGTACTTTAGTTGTTTTACGTGTAAGATTTCGTTCCTTTTGAGACGGATATTGTATGCGTGTGTGTGTGTGTGTGCACATGTGTGTATATAAAAGAAAGAAAAAAAAAAAAAGAGGTAAAAAAGGAAGAAAAACTAAACGATAAGAAGAACTTTCCCTAGACTAGATGATATTACCATTTCCGTGAATCGCGGAAGATCGTTTCTCGATCGATTCTATTACGGGACCGATCGAAAAGTTAATCTTGATCTTTCTCCGACTTCGTTAAGTCAAAGTCACAAAGTAGCGAATGTTCGAAGAGAAGGAAGCTAAGGGGAATAAATTGTAAGGAAGATAGAATGATGTTCTGAAGTTTAGAGTGTGTATAAAGCTGATAAGTTAAATATATATATATATACTCACACATACATATATATACAGATAGATAAGTGCGCACACAAGTCGAATTCACGCATTATGCGCAAGAGCGGATTGTGGCAGTCCACGATCCTAGTCAAGCAATGGAACTGCGGAGGGAAACATGCAAGGATGGTAGCAACCCTAGAAATGCCAGTAGGCAACGAGGCTAGAACAGCTAGGTGGTTTCTGTGGTTTTCCACTCTAGTGATCGGATGAAAACCGGAACACGTTGGCACAAAAAAGAGCGTTACTTTGTTAGAGTAATTACGCGTTGACGGTGTAGGTTTTAGGTTTTAGTATAATGCCTAACATTCGCTGTGATTCGCTATAACGTGGACACGTTAACGAGAACGATGATAGCAAACCACGATGAACTCAGAGAACTCGACCAATCCTAACAAAATCCACGTATAATTTCAAGGATCTCTTCTTTCCGAGAGTAGACTTTCGAAGATATTCGATTGCATGCTACCACAGAGGGGTAGGTACTCGAAAGGAAATGAAAATGGAAGAACGATCGTATGAGGATGGTGGAGAAATAGGGGAGTGGCGTCTGCATCAAAAGCAAGAGAAAAAGATGTGCTATCATCTTCTTCCTCTTCTTCCGCATTGGCTCCCTTTCTTCCTTCTTTCTTTTTCTCTTTTCCCCATAAACTGTGATCTTCGGCCGAAACTCGTTTTGCGAAGTGCACGAGTCAAGATCTTCGGATGTCTACAGAAAATGGAAGATGAACAGAGAAAGAGAGAGAGAAAGAGAGAGAAAAAGAGAGGAAAGAGTGGAGAGTAGAAGAACGAACGATCAAATGCTTCGCATGGCTTGCTTACCAAGATAATCTCTTTGCAGCGATCCGTACGTTAAAGGAAACGATTTGGCCGCTCGTGGTCTCCTCTCTTTCTCTTTCTCTCTCTCTCTCTCTCTCTCTCTCTCTCTCCCTCTCTCTCTTTTTCTATATCTATCTATCTATCTATCTATCTATCCTTTATCTTTCATAGTAGTATGTATCCAGAAACGGCTTTTGAAAGTCTAAAATACGTTTACGCTTTCACGCAGATTTCACGTAGGAAGGAACAGAAAAAGAAATGGGATACTGTGCCTTTAAAGACTTTAGAAGCGACGCCAACGAAAAGCCCCGAAATTCTTCTTACGATGAAAAACTCGAAGAAGATGATGACGACGAAGACGAAGGAAGATTTTCCAGATATTTACGAGAGACGAATAGGCAACAGCCACGCACCCAACCGAAGAAAGATACTATATCCAACGAAATTGAGATAAGTCCTTTTCACCCTTCGTTCTTGAAAAAAGGGATATTTCTTTCCCTCTCTTTCTCTCTCTCTCTCTCTCTCTCTCTCTCTCTCTCTTTCTCTCTCTCTCTCTCTCTTTCTTTTTCTCTTCTCGATACAGCTCTGATGCTTTCCATTAATAATGTTCCGTTTTTCAAAGGAGTTATTAAAATAAGCTCTAGTACTTAATAAATCATCGAGCATGATTTTTATAAGCTTTGAGACGTATATAGAGAATGAAGCACGTCACCCGTTTCAAAGCGGGAGTTTTTAATATATCTAAAAAATGAACATAAAAGCTTTACTTTTTTACTAAAGGAGCTCTTTATGTTTTGTATTCTTCAAAAACAAAATAATATCTTCTATCTTTCTCACTCTTTCTTTCTCTCTCTCTCTCTCTCTCTCTCTCTCTCTCTCTCTCTCTCTCTCTCTCTCTCTCTTCCTCTCACTCTCTCTCTCTCTCTTTTATCGATTTTTTTACACGTCGTATATAAGCAAAGATAAACACTTGAAAGAGGCTGCATAAAAATTAAGAAAAACTGTTTTGAAGCTGAATATGAAACTATATAAGGGCATTGTTTTTTTATGTAAATTTTCTCATTCATTTAGAAATATGGCAAACTGATAACAAATGTATTTTACAAATATCATATATGAGCACATCATTAAATTGTATAAACTCTTAGAATTTGTTTAAACGAATCAATAAATGAATAGGTATACTTTCGATATTTATTTGATATACGATGGTATCTCGGGTCTATATCAGTTTTTAAAATTAATCTTGACAAATCACAAATGTGTTTTCGATACTAACTACTATACTAAGATATTTATGATATATATATAAGTTTTTGAATTCTACTCGATAGCCGACATTTGAGATGGACTGAATTATCATTCGAATTTGTTCGAAATTGAAGCGAAGTATTAAATCAGTTGTCTTTAAAAAATTTTATTTTTCATCAGAATAAATGTATGAAACGAATATGAATTTATAAATTCGATAATAATTAGTAAGAATACTCGGTCGAGTGAACAGTACCCCTCATTGTCAAGCGTTTCAGGAAAGAGAAAACAAAAGAGTGACGTTAATTAGCTCTAATTAAGCACGTGAAACAGTATCACTTATTAACAAAGTTAGAAATTTAGACATTATCTATCACGTTGATGAAGCTGGTTAAGCTGGTCGGAGTGTGTAGTAATTTTACAGGCTATAACTATATTTCTACTTTTGCATTTTTTTTCGAGGCCTATTTTTTATTTTTTTTGTTTTTACATTATTCGTACGGTTCGCGAAACAAATAGGGTTTAAATTTCATATTTCTCGTGGCACGTGATTAAAACGAAATCCAGACGATTATTTTACAGAGACCGAAGCTTTAATTCTTTTTTTTTTTTTTTTTTTTTTTTTTTTTTTTTTTTTCCTTTTTTTCATCATGTGAGTCCGACAAAAGCAAGCCGGTGATTACACGCAGATGCATTTTTTTTTCAAGATGGCATAGTGCTATTCGTCGCATGTGAATATATTTGATCGTCGAACATAGCATGTTCTATCTCTGTCTCCTTCTATCTCTCTCTCTTGATCTCTGTTTGGCAAACACTCGTGAACGGTTTCATTCATGTGGGATTACAACGCGCACGACTGCCCCCTTCGTACGAGTGTAAGGCTTATGTTAGTTCATTCGCCCTTTTGCTAGAAGACAGACGTAAAGATCTCGAACGTGCGTAAACCTATCCTAAGCGATATTTCATGAAAATTCAAATTTACGATCGCTACGTAAGCCATTTTCCCGTCGTAGATTAGCTGCGAATGTTTATTTGCTCCCTTATCCTAAATGCGAGGGAGTCTCACGAATTATATTAACATTTGAGAGGGGAAGAGCCTTTCATTCAAGTCATATTATCTGAAAGTATACAGATAAGCATCTGCCGATAAATTATCAAACAATTACTCGACTTTTAATTGCATTTTCTTTAACTTTTTCATCTTCTCTCTCTCTCTCTCTCTCTCTCTCTTTCTTTTTAACGTATTCGTAAGATCTGCCACCCATGAGGATCTAACGTTTTATCTAACTCAATTGACTACTATTACTTTTATTTATTTTGTTTGACGAAGTAAGTACAGAAAACTCTTCTGCAAAGAAATGGCAAAAGTCAGAAGTTAGGAGCGACCAGTACGCGTTGTCTTCCACTCAGATGCAGTTGATCGTTGTCTAATAAACGAAGCCGGCTCGTACATCAGTACCCATGGCCCTGCTTCTTTCGTCGCGTAATTCCAGCCGTCGCTCGGTGGAATAGAATGCGAAAGTAACCGTGGAAAATTGGAAAGTTTCCGCGCGATAAAATCAGACTTAATTTTCAATAAATTCCTTCCCAGTGGTGTGTAAGGATAGAGAAATGGAGGGGATAGAACGAGAGGAGAAGAGGTTGAGAAGGTTAAGAAGGAGCAACATTTCGAGAAAGGAGCCAGAGTTGTCCTTCTGATTCTCTCTCTTTCTATTTCACTCGTTGGAACGATAAAGAATAAGTAGACTAAAGGAAAAGTAATTTATTTGATAATTATAAAGTTACCAACACCGGCGACGCGCATCGTTCTGAATATTCAAATGCGATTATATCTATGAACGCATAAATTATATTATAATGTGGGCCTCGTTTTCTCTATGATTCCACGATGGTGAAGCAAGTCGGAGGAACAAGAGAACGTTCTCGATACTATGGATAATAGTCGCATGGATTTCATCCTTAAACTAGCCTTCGAGCTATCAAACGTGAGATCAAAGGGATTCCGTTTCAGCTGAGGTTGCCGTAACTAGAGCTATGAGTAAGTTGACCGATCACTATGAACATACTTTCAGATAAAAGATGGAAGGAGCGTTCTAGCACAAATTTACTCTACTAGTATTAGTCTTTCTCTTTCTCTTTTTCTCTCTCTCTCTCTCTTTCTCTCTATCTTTCTTTGTTTCTCTTTCTGTTCTTTTCTTGAACGACTATGATCTTTAGTCTTATTATTAATTCAAATTTTTTAAAAATTGTAATTTTAATTTTAAACTCAATCCTAATTAAATCCTAAGCATTTTAATTGTGTTATTTACATAACTTTCTATCATTTTAATTTCAATTTGGTATTCATTTCTTGTAATCTTTGCACTTAGAGAGATTGGTTCACAGGCTCAATAAATTTGATCTGTCTCTTTCTCTTTCTATCTCTTTATCTCTCGTTACAAAGTTTCAGCAGTGATCTAATATTGAAACGATAATTAGGTCGAAGGAAAGAAAAGACTTTTGAAAAGATCGACGAAACGCGAATTTGATTCGCGGAGATGATAGTTCTCAGTAACGAGGGTTGAATAAAAGCAGGGCTGCGCTGGGGTAAAGAGAATCGATCCATGCTCTTGGTGCTTCATAAAATATCTCGGCTGGCTTTCCCGCAACAGTCCGGCAACATTCACAATGTCGAGCCAGAAGGAACTTTGCTTTCCCTCTCAGCTATTTAGCGCATCTGCCCTCAACCTTCATGTAAAAGAAGAAAATCTCTCGAGCGTAGTGAATCGCCTGAGATGATACCTACCAGTCGAGGATTTTAGAAATGCGACTTTGATGCTACTATTCCATGAATGAAGATCAATCATATTTTATCTTCTCCCATTACAATGATCTTTCAACATCATTAATATCTCATTGAGCGTACCTACATTTAAATCGGACCCATTTAGAAAATAAAAAGATATTTCCTGATGCATTTAAAGAAATGATTATATTATTTCGCAAGAGTATTATGGGATTTCCATAAGCTCCACCGGCCGGAAATGAAACGTCCTTTGGCGTTCCGAGAGAATTCTGGCAATCGTATTGAGTATTAGTGGTGCGCCGATTTCCTACGTATTACATTTCAAAATCCCTAGCATTAGTGAGGTGGTCAGACAAGAGGCTATTTGCGAGAGTTCGACTACAGGATCGACTGGAAAGGGTTGGCTGAATCTCGGAGATGGAACGACAGGAATGGCGATCATGTTACCGAAGCGAGAAGCTCTCTGGCTAACCAAGCCCTAAAAGTGGCCGAATTGGTGGGAGTAACTAAGCGAATGAAATAGAGAGAGAGAGAGAGAGAGAGAGAGAGAGAGAGAAAGACAAATAGATAGATGAAAGAGAAAGAGAACAGCGTCTACTTCCGAATAGTAAAATTCAAGGTATCTTAGTTATTCGAAGTGAAAGAGGAATTGAAATGCGAAAGAAAGAAAAAAGAAGAAATAGAAAAAGAAAAAAAACATTAAAATACATAAAACGAATAATATATTAGCCGAATCATTTTTCCTCGAAGCTTTTGAACGAACATTGCTGTCCAATGACGATCCATCCAATGACAAGGTTTTTCTGAGAACGAAAGAGAGAAACAAGCAAGCTACTGAACACGGAATCTATTCTGCGGAGTGTCGAGTGAGGATGGTAATTCCATGCCATCTGCGGGCGGGAAGGATCGCGAATTCTGTACCGGTGGGATCTTTATGTCTCCCTCAAGCGTCGGATGCAGCATCTGGAGATACTCCTTCGGTCGAGAAAACAAATGGCATTATTCGGTCAAAGTTCAAGCGCTCACGAATATTATTTTTTAAGCAGAGTTTACCGTCACACTAACTTCCACTCCGAAGCTACGTCGTCTAAGACAAGACTTTTTCTATCTCTTTTTTCTCTTTCTCTCTCTCTCTCTTTCTCTCTCTCACCCCTCCCTCTCTCTCTCTTTTTTTTTCTTTCACTTTCTGAGGGGGTTGGTTAATGTTATATTTTAAGAACCATCTCTTCCTTCGTAATTTTCCCATATTTTGAGACAAGTAAAGACTGAACAACGAAGGTAAAATGAATTCAGTTACTTTAAGATAAAAGAAAAAAAAAACAAAACAAAGAAAATAAAGAAAATAGTGTACATGTATATGATGGGTGTCCTAGAGACCTTAATATCAGTAGTCTCCGGAAAGAAGTAAAGAGAGAAAGAGTCGTTTCTTGCACGAGGAAATACTTAACCTTTCTCAGTTCCTTCAGCAACATCTATTCCATCATGGGCATTATTTTCCAGACATTCTCTTTCTTTATCTCTTTCTCTCTCTCTCTCTCTTTCTCTCTCTCTCTCTCTCTCTCTCTCTCTTTATCTTTCTATTTCACTTGTATTCTCAGAAACGTGTGCGTGCGTAAACAACGAGAGAACTCGAATGGCTGCTAACTCAAAAACGAAACAACAGGCACATCCGTCGGTCGTTAGTTACCACGAAGCTGAGCACGCCACGTCCTGCCGACCGTTTTGGAAACTCTGTACTCTCTCTCTCTCTCTCTCTCTCTCTCTCTCTCTTTCTCTCTCTTTCTCTCTCTTTCTCTCTCTTTCTCTCTCTTTCTCTCTCTTTACATTTTATACCATCGCCTTCCATTTCCCATTCTGCGAGGCTCATTTCCATTTTGTCGCCAACGACGAGGCGATTTAAATCTCGGTGGTTCGATGACACTCGGAAAACATACGTCCGCCTACGAGCACGGACCATCCCCTTTTTGTCAATGCAAAACATCCCCTCGACCGATATATTTACGCTAGTCAAAGTGGACGAGCACGATCGATAGAAAAGTTTTACTAAGTCCGATGTTTCTAGTTTCCGTTAGTTTTCAAACGTACAATGTCCGAGATGCTAGTTTTAAACGTTAAGCTCTGGTTTACTGAACTCAAACTATACATACTAACACACACAAACACACATACACACATACATATACACTTTCGTTGGTTCCTTCTCTTCGCTAAATGTATATATGTTTTACACACGATGGTCAACGAAAAATCGTACGGCCCAGAACCAACGAGATTTAATGGAAGCTTAAGTAAGCTATGAAAGATAGAGGTTGAATCTCTTATCGTTTTCATGGTTGAAATACTTGTCCGATGAAAATATCTTATCTTAAAGGTTACCATGAATTATCTTATGAGAAACTGAAATAAAGTCAAACAAAGGTTTCCTTCGTAGAACTGGGAAAGAGTTAGGATGATGGGGGCAAGTATTACGAACATGATAGCGTAAACGAACTGGTGGCTTATTGAATCGTGAATCTAACGACGAGACGGGACACTAAATCCCAGAACGGCTATCGGATTACTCGTTAGTAGAAACCCATTCTTGCTAAGATTTATACGATTACGAGAATTATCTGTAAAATAATTGAAGAATACCCCTTGGTCTCGTTTGAACGTCGACAAATTTATCTCATTCTTTTTCAATCGACCCGTATGTATAAAATTCAGTCGAACAAATGGAAATAATATGATGCATTTGCGTCAACGTAAACCGCAGAGAATTTTAAATGATCATTATCGTTGAAATACACTCGTGGGAGAAAACAACAAAAAGATTAACCATAACCGCAGTACAGTTGGTTTGTTACGAAAAATGTGAAATCACTAAACGTATCAACGTCTGTGTTTCGTGTTGCATCTATCTTATGGAAAAATGTTTTGATTAATTATAAGTCGCGTTGAAAAAAATTATTATATTCCCGCACGGAAAAATACATTTTTTATTGTGCTGCGAATTGTTCAATTTTTAACACAACCCATCGATGGCGAATACATTTTCCCGCAATTAAAGTTCTATCGAAGAAAGAAAGAGGAAGACAGAGAGAGAGAGAGAGAGAGAGAGAGAGAGAGAGAAAGAGAGAGTGAGAGAAAGAGAGAGAGAGAGAGAGAGAGAGAAACAGGCTGTGTGTAGCAAGAGAAAGGACGATATTTTGTCGTGAAAGCAAATAGCGTCATAAAAATATATTATAAAGTTCGACAGAAACGACTGTATTAGCGTTCTTCTAGCTTTTTTACGTCGGCTAATGGCAAACGCTTGTCGTTATTACCAGAGATATAAATCGTATCGGAAAGAAAGGAAAGGACGACATATAATAATTTGACTTCACCGTCTTTCTTTTTCTTAGTCATCGGATCGTGTATACGTATTCTACAAGAGGGGTGGTTGTTCAATGGCAAAGAGAGAGTGTGCAAGAAAAAAGTAAGAAACAGAGAGAGAGAGAGAGAAAGGGAGAGAGAGAGAGAGAGAGAGAGAGAGCGAGAAAGGGAGAGAGAGAGAGAGAGAGAGAGAGAGAGAGAGAGAGGAAAGACACGACAAACGAAGAAGGATAAGGATGTCGTCTGGATTCCATTTAAAAAAGTAACCCGCGCGAAATGAGAAAAGTAATAGATGCTTTTGCCACCAACTTCCCAGTACGATTCAACGCGTCTGCACTCGAATTCTCTCGTGCTGCAGCACTCTCGACTGGCACTCCTACACCTTGCCGTGCAATCGGGTAGTGTGCTTTGAAACGAGGACAATAAAGTCATTCTCATTTCACTTCCCTTCTGGCACTTCATCGATTTCCCTCTTTTCTCTCGTATCCCCTCGTCGATACGAACGAAGGAGAAACGAAGGAGCAAAAGAGAGGATTGAAAGAAGAAGAAGAAAAAAAAATGAAAGAAAGGGAGAAACTCTCGTACGTGGCTTCATTCGAGGACCGAAATATAAAGGGCGTCTCCTATGAAAGCCGACGCTGTTCCTTCGAGAAGCAAGACAAATTTGAAAGAAACTCGAGTATGAACTTGCAGTCGCAAATTTGTCGCTTTTTTGTAATAGATGTGATCCAGACAACACGAAAATTGTGAGAATGGGGAAAAAGAGAATGAAAGAGAGATAGAAATTAAGATGATAGAGGAGAACGCCCACACTCGTCGTCCTTGAATTCCCCTCGAAAACCCATAGTCATATATTATCACGAAGTTAATCTACGATATTCGACGATGGATAGTGCAATTACACGAGGTGATTTTAATAGGTTCCGTCGAAAAATTTACCAGAGAAACGCTTTAATGGCTACGAATTCATGACAGCTTTGTTTTATAGATACAAATGCTTTTAATTCCAGAATAAATTATAAGTTAACCACCTTATCATAAATTGGTCAATTTCGACGTAGTATGTCTCATGCAACCGTCCGAATTGAAAATAAATTTTTTTTTATTAATGTATAAAACAAAGTTTTAATAATAACATATAAAATGCATCAATAAATCTTTTAATAGCTCATAAGAATCATTTTTTTGAATATTTCGTTAGAATCACTTCTCCATGTAAAGCAGGGAATATTAAAAAGCGAGTCATGCGTACAGTCCCATTTTGATATACGCACGTTTCATGATAATGTAGTCGCGAAATGTAGAGGGTGGTGTAAATGCCACGTATAAAGAGGGGAAAAGAAAAGTAGAGGGGGAGAGAGATAGAGAAAGAAAGAAAGATAGATAGAGAGAAAGATAGATAGAGAGAAAGGCGGAAAAGAAATTGGCTTGGTAGGATCGCACTGTAAGCCGTGAGAGAGTAGATTGGTGGTAGCGCGGAGGTTGAACGCTTGTTTTGCTGCGGAACAAAGGAATCTCTGATGACAAATGCGAAACGTGCACGCGGTCAACCGGATTCGTAGGCAAAGAACTCGCACGAGTGGCGGACGCCAGTGGTGATGGCGACGCCGGTAGAGAAAGACCGCTTGAACGAATGGATGGATAGTGGTGTTGTTATTCGCTTCACTGGAAGTACTTACACACTCGGACGCTCGTTAGAAAGAACTACCTATGAAAAATAATAGAACACTCTGTAACTTTGCTCTCATTCACGAGTTACTGTTACTCCGGTTCGACGAGCTCGAATACGTTTTACGTAACACGTTTTTCTTCTCAGAAAGTTAATTAATTTCGGCGTTCCACAAAACATGATTAATGTTCCATTAAACATGATTAAATTTTGAATAAATAATTGCGATATTTTATCGTCAAACGATGGGATCGTTTGTTGTCGTATTAACACAGTACATTTGTATTGTCAATAGTATTTAAATCTTTAAATATTGTTACTATGTTTTCCTGGGATTACAATATATCTATACACATACTGTATACTATATATATGCACGAGTCATTTTACGTATATATATTTGGCATATAGCATCTACCATCTCTCTAACAAATTATCTCAGTAGTAATGAATTGACTATCCATCCGATCGACTCACCATCGCTGTCGAATGCTACTGATAAGTCTCCATTCCGGAGTTAATTAGGTTCCCTCTCCTTTCGCACACTTTGCCGACTAATTTCGAAGAGCTTTGACCGCGAATGTGTGGATGGCGGATGAAGCCACGTTTGAAAGAAGTCCTGACAAGATCCTGATGAGAAGGGAAATGGAAGCTGACCGATCGTTTTTGCTCGTTTGCTCTCTCTCTCTCTTTCTCTCTCTCTCTCTCTCCCTCCCTCTTTATTTCTTTTTCCCTATTTCTCTTTCTATCTATCTATCTCTCCTACTCTTTTACACTTGTTTTTTTTTTATAGCATCACTGATCCGATGAACGGTACTAGCAACAGAAGCATGGATCGATCGAGAACGGAATTTTGGTGATTTTTCGAACGGCGACCGATTATGTTGACCCTTTTTGAAGCTTGATAATAAAAGCAAATGAATTTTATTAACGCATCATCCCGAATATTACTCGTTTATCGGCCGGTACCGGTGTATCCTTTCGTTCGGATGAAATTTTACACGTCATATATTTTGCAATCTACTCGCCGCGATGAAAATTAATTCGCATTCTACGTACATATATATCGTATATATCTTGATATATGTATACGTGAGCCAATAACGTAGAGAGATAAACGTATATACATACGAGATGAAAGGGAGGAAAATAGAGGCTCGAAGCGTTCGCGAGAATTTCTCTGAGAAGCAGAAGGACTACTAGCGTACGAGACATCGATAATTCTGACTTCGCAAAGGCGAAGTGAAGTTGCTGCCGTTGCTTCTTGTACCCGTCGCACGATGAACGTCGAACGTGGTACTTAACGTAGTATTCTCAAACGACGAGTACGAAGACGACGACGACGACGACGACGACGACGATGTAAGGCACTTTCAAGAAAGCGACAGCCGAAGAAACGACGACGACAACGACGGCGGTGTCTTCTTTTGAACATGCGGTAAGCCCAGAAGAAGGACGTGTATCGATTTCGAACTTTATTTACATTCTCTCAGAACATTGCCCTCGATACCCAACTTCGATACCCTCGAAATTGCGGTCTTCTCGCACCGACGCGTTCGCTTATGCGCTCTTCTCTTTTGAGAGTACTCCAGTCGTGCTTTGGAATTACCTTCGATTTTGAGGATACGCTCCATACACTCGTAACGATAATATTTGCTTGCAAACCAATACGAAATATTCTTTCGAAGGATTTCGAAAAATCTCCAAAAACTTTTTCTTATGGTAATACCTGACAATCCAAGAAGATCGGCTTCTCGAAGTTGAATTAATTAATCTTTTGTTGTTTTTTCTTACCGTGCTCTCATTACCTTCTTAGCTTTAAAAAGTACTTTTGCGTCGAGAGTTTCTCAGAAAATAAAAGTACAAGAAGAAGAAAAACCTTCGATAAACGTAACTTCCTTCGACGAACAATAATATTTCAAATTTCTTTGCCTTTCCTTTTCCTTCTTATAATTTATCTTTTCCTAGGTAATTTTATCTCTTTTACGATTCCTATATCCTATTGTTTTTTCTCTTTGCACTTGTTGCACTTTCGCGACGTTCTCCCTTTATTTTTCTTTTTCTTTTTTCATAATTTTTATCCCTCCAATGCTTCGTAAGCGTGCCACCAACCACGTCGTTCATTTTCGGACTACCGCGAATTACGCTTTTTTATTCAGAGTAATATTACGAGCGGCGTATTAACCGGATTAGTCTCACGGCATGAGATTCTCTGTCTCTTTCTCTCTGCTATCGTTTAATCCCGATACCGCAGTGAAACAAATGGAATTCGGTAATGATTATTCGGGTACGTTTGTTGGAACGACTAATTCTTCCTGGCAAACGGTGCCGTCGTCGGCACTGTTATATCGAATCCGATCGATCCAATATCCTATTGGATATTGAAGAATAATATTTGACAGTCTGGACGTTCTCTCTCTCTTTCTCTCTCTCTCTCTCTCTCTCTCTCTCTCTCTCTCTCTCTCTATCATCTCTTCTAATTTACATCTTTCGAATCGACTCTCGGATTCGTCAGGATCGAATTTACGAGAGAGAAAAAAACGAAAAAAGTAAAAGAGGAAATAATCAAATAGACAGGATGAATATTCGGATTTTCAAGTATCGTTAGTCTATATATGCTAATTGAATCTGCTATTATTTCCGCGGCAGTTGGAGTAAGTCGATCTTTTCTGCTATTTTCTTTTTTATTTCGAACTAAAATATAGATTAAATATATACACAGTTTGATGACTAATATGTACATTTGTGATAAGATTTTTAGACAATGTAAATGGGAGAATATATGGTTGTGTACCATGGTATAATATCAACAGAGAATAAGAATTTTGTAAATGCTCTTCAGCGATCATTGAATTTCATTCGTGAAATACTACAAAATTTTTTACCATGTCTCAGGTATATGCGCAATCATATTTCTGCCATTGAAAAAGCTTTTTTTAATTTTCCGACTGTACATACTTTTTCATTACTCACGCTAACACAAGAGAGTTCGTTACGACGTGAGATAGACGAACGCACGCAGAGCTTTCGAAAAGAAGAGAGAATTAGGATAGTCTCTGGAAGGAGTATGCGAAACGATAGAAACGATACAAAGGAGGTGGAGATGAGGAAAGTGGAGAAGCGACAACGGCATCGGCATTATGAATTCCGCGTGTTCTATCCAGTTACCTGCATTCTAGATGCGTTCCATTTATGAATACGTAACGAAGCACCGAGGAAAACTGGATTGATCCGACGAGAAGATACACACACACACACACACACACATAGAATATATAAAATATATAGATATTCTATATATATATATATATAGAATATATATATATATATATATATATATATATATATATATATATAGAAACATAGAATCCGATGGACCTACGTTGATCTACGATTTCTTCGTTCAAGCCATAGTTTATTTCTGTATTCTTTCATGAGATACGACATTATTTTTCACATCTAAAAATACCACGCCCTATTTTTGTTGAGTTTGCAACGTCATAGTACTTTCTTCATTCGTGACAGAAAAATAAAAGAAAGAAGGAAAACACGAAGAGAGCGATAAAAGAGAGAAAAAGTAGTTGGATTTGTTGCGGGGTGTAAAAGAAGAAAAACATTCGAATTGGGAATGGAAAGTGATATATAAAATATACGCTTATTTTTTCGAGGGATTCGCGGCTACGATGGTTGCCGCTGTCAGGTCCGAAACCAGGATTTGCTTTTGATGAGTTTTTCCGTGCCACTTGCTCCTCCATTTTAGTCTGGAGAAAGTGTACCGTATGAATCGCGGCTACGGAATACCAATGTAAACGATTCCTATTCTTGAGAATTTTTTGATTTCTATATCCTCCCGCCCTATCCACGTCGCGTCCCATGGGAAGATACTTTTACGATACTTTCGCCCTTCTCGAATAAGCCTACAAGGTTATTTCCCTTCGTAGTTCAGTCGTAAAAGGGATACATACCGAAAGACAGAATATAAGCTTTCGGTGAATTTTCTGATTTACGTGTATGTGTGTGTCTGTATCCATACTTGTACTAGAATTGAAGGTAACTTTCAACTAGAATATAAGTTACAGTGCTTTAAGCAAGTTCGTTTCACGCTTAAGAAATTAATGTTTGTACAAATAAAAGAAAGAGTGAGAGAGAGAGAGAGAGAGAGAGAGAGAGAGAGAGAGAGAATGATATTTAGTCTCATTATAGATCACAATAATCACGATACAATGATATATATTCATTTGAACGTGTTACGCTTTAATTTTTTATTAACATGAAATAACCGACTTCAATAAGTATCCCATGAAGTAGCAACCAAGTAAGCCAACGATACATAAACGTGGGACTTTAGAGGCGTACTAGCGTAACGTCCTTCCGTGGCCACGAGTTTGCGTTTCGACGAAAGAAATACCGCGAGAGACCGCATTAATATGTAGTAGTGGTCGGAGAGCTAGCCGGTGCAGTCGGTGAAACGTTGGGGTAGAGTTTTAATGAAAACCACTGAGAAACGTACATACTCCAATCTACCGGATGCCTTTAGAGCACAAAAAATGTCGTTGAAAAGAAAAGAGAGAATGAGGGAGACAAACAGAGGAATACGAAAGAGTTAGAAGAGGATAGCGAAAGGAACTGGACAGGATCAGCACGTAACGTCGTGTTCATCAATCGGCGACGTTCGTTCTCGTCTTTCAAGCTAAGCTTTTTCGTTTTGACGAGCTTCCAAGATACGAAAGCATTTGGATCGATGGTCTATCTCCGAGCGATAATTAACCTGGTCGACAGTAAATGTCTTTACGTCTAGACGGACAGGAAAAAAGGACGAACCTGTCGTCTGATCGATCCATTTGCAATCATTGCAAGCTAATCAAAAGCCAAAAACGACACATTCGTTTAACTTAGAGGCGAACAAAATTTTTTCGACAGCTTTGTGATGGATATAAAACGATACAATATCGAAAAGAACTTTCTATATATTTCGTATGAGTTAAAAAGAAATAAATGAAGAGAAAGAGAGAGAGAGAGAGAGAGAGAGAGAAAGAGCCAGAGAAAGAGAGAGAGAGAGAGAGAGAAAGAGGCAGAGAGAGAGAGAGAGAGATAGACAGAACAAGTTGCAAACGAAGTCTAGCGTTCTCTCAGAAATCAACATGCATGGTTATCAAAAAAGTGATGGGAAGAGGAGAAAAAGGAAAGAAGGGAATAGAAAAAGGTGAAAAGAGAGAGAAAGAGAGATGGAAGGAGAGAATCCAACTGAGTAGTTCAATCCTATGCATCCCTGCTTCGTTCGAGCGGTCGATCGATCAATCGGTCGCGGTCTACGATCGATCGATCAACGAATGTCACTTGGGTGACCGCCATCCCGCAACACTTGCGCAGACGATGGAATTATAGAGCTTGGCGACCCACATAGGCGGGATTATGTCGCTCGGATGGGCGCAAAGCGATTTCAAATCAAATATGGGGGTACGGACTGTATGGATTCACGGTATACTCACGGATATACGCAAACAAGACCAGCGAATCGAAAAGAAGATATAAATGTATAAATATAAATGTATGTAGAAAAAGCTCGGACCCTGCGCAAGCGAGCACGCTATCTCTCTGTTTATCTGTGTCTCTATCTCCATCCTTGTCGTTACTTTTACATTCGCTTTGCGAATGATCGATAACAAAATTTTAGAAAGTAATTTGCGATACGATGCTTATCTATTTTATAATACGAATCGTCGTCGATATTTTTTAAAACGATGTATTAATTTGAAAACTCGTCCATGTTCCTTTTTATGATAGTACGAGAGTTTTTGATTTTCATTTTTTTTCTTCTATTTTTTATAATATTTCTTTTCGTGACAGAGAAGTCAAAGAGGCGCGCATTTGCGCGTACCCAATCGTCATCCAGTTTACATTTTCGCGAGTTCTTTCTATATCAATGTCTTTAAGAGATAGAAATAGAGAAAGCGAAGAAAGGAAAGAGAGAGAGAGAGAGAGAGAGAGAGAGAGAGAGAAAATTTATGAGAACGGGATGCGGCTAGATGTTGAAAGCAAAAGCAAAATACGCCGACCGACATAGAATCAGACTATTCTATAAGAAAGACTCCTAGTCAAAGTCAAAGCGAAGAAACTCCTAAATGTTATGCAAAGTCGATTCCGCTTAGGCAAGACCCTTTTCTTTGACCCCCTTTACTTCTGTTTTTCTCTTTTCTTTCTTTCTTTCTTTCTTTCTTTTTATTTCTCTCTATCTCTCCTATTCACATTTTCTTCGTATCGTTGCATTCCCTTTTATTTTCTTTCTTCTCTTTCGAATTTCTTATCGTAAAAAATTTCACCAAAGATTATATTTTACGAATTTGACTTTCATTTATTTTTTTATATAAAAAAATCAGACTTGGTCAGCGCAAAATTTAAATGCAAATTAAACGTTTAAGGATTGTAAATCTCTGAGCATTAATCTCTGTTCATCATTTTTCGCTCGAACCTTTCGACCTGACTTCAACGAAAGATATGGACAAAATATGAGCCACAAGCGTAATAAGGAAGTACTATTTTCACTATGTGCTAGCTATCGTGTCGATATATATGCTTATGTAGGTTATACTCCTTTCATGCGTAACTTAACAATAAAGTTGATGTATGATAGAAATGTTTATAAACCGTGAAAATAATAATAAATATATCTAACATAAATAAGGAAAAATCATTCCAGATTATACTTCTTTGAAAATAGATTACTTGAAAAGTGTTCGATAATTGTACAAAATCAAATTCATATCATTTTGTTTCTAGTAAAACTTATAGATACCCATAACTAAAACTTATTAAAAGATTTTTAAAGGATCGATATAGAAAGTAATCAATTTCAAATGATAACAAATCCCTTTCTATCATGATATATAATAAAGTTATAAAATCGTTGCAAAAGAAATAAACAAAAGTAAGCGTGATTGGATTAAACGACAAAAATTTATAACAATTTTGTATAAACCCAAATGCCAAACCCAAGGTTTTTTTTGCAAAACCCAAGACTTCGCGCACCTGAGTGAAAATAATATCCTGCTCAACCTGGGCATTATATGCTTAAAATTAAATTGCACTCATTCACTTAGAAAAATATGCTACCTACCTACCGATAGCTATATTTTTAAAAAGCAAGCATTCACATCAACACATTCATTTCGCGGTTTTCTCACACTTTGCCAGGCTGCAAAGGTCAGTACTAGAAAATATGCCTCGGGGCATCTCCGACACTCTATCTCAACTGTGTTTCTCACTTACATATTAGTATATGCATCAAATGCATTAGATGTATGTATCATTATATCTGTAAACAATTGACTAATATAACTAATATGAATAATTATTATTGCGTAATATGAGTAAGACAAAAAATATCAGTGTATAACAAAATATACATTTTCATAAATGTGATTACTCTACTTTGGAACACGAGGAAATTCTTATATCATTTTAAATATATACGTATGTCTTCAAAATTCATTTATAAAATGCATTTAAGAGAGAATAGATATTTCGATACATGATTTATCACTTTAGCATGCACACGCGTGAATCGTATATTAGACGCTATTATTAGCATAATGACAAACGTTAAATGAGGAAAGTTAAAATTTAACTTATACTAACCGTATCTCACTCATATGAGTAACATCTGGGCATACGTATGGTTGTAAAGACAGAAAGCATAAGAGAAAGAAACGGGAATTAATTGCTGAGCTAAAATCCTGAGTTAAAAATGATTAACTCATCAATTAAGTCTGAGATCTAGATGAGTCTATAACTCTCTTTGTCTTAACAATAAATCTATTCGACTTTTTTCTTTTAAAAGCAATTATTTTATCGAAATTTTTCTTTTATCAACAAAATTTATTACATATTTAATTTTTATGAAAAACATTTGAACTTCTTATTTGAAAATCATATGGTTTTACTTGTAATATAAAAATTATTCATCGCGAAATTCTTTATTAGAATTCGTGAGTACTTATGGATAATTTAGTGTGTAACGATTTACAATGCAAAGGAGAAACCGCAAAAAAATATAACTCTGAGAGTTCATATCTCCTAGATAGTGTCAAAACAAATTCATATTTTATTTAATTATTATTTTTAATAAAATAATCAACAAAATTGCCGAACGCGTTACTAGAGCTTCTCCGTGTAAATATAAAGAAACGTGTTTCTTTGTGTTTCGAATGGATCAGAAAATTCGAACATCAATTTACGCATATAAACAAGTAGGCAATTGTCTAAATCACTGAAACGAGACACACACCACTCAAGCATGTATATGAAAATCAGTAATTGAAATAGAAGCTTCGTTTCTTTTATCGTAGATTTTAAGGAGCGCTACTACGCGAAACTTAATTTTGAATGAAAAATGTCGGAAATAAGGAATCAATGAATTTAGGATTTAACGAACAAGGTCACATTTTAAGGATGAACATTTACATGAGGAGATGATTTTTTTGAATTTTTCTCGAAAATTTTTGTTTATTTTACATAAACTATTCTCGAAAAAAACATTATTTAAGGAAAAGTTCTATAAAGTCACACTTCTTCATTTTAATAATATTCATTTTTAAAATGTGATCTTGTTCATCTAAATCAATCAAAAATTACATTAGGATTCATTGCTGGCATAAACCATTATAAAATCAGAGATTTCTTTCTTAGAGAAAGTCGTTATTTATTTTGTAATTCAATTCATCTCCATTCCCTTTATATGTTGCAATTTCACGAACGCTACCCCGATCGTCTCTTTTACGGAGACATTTATATTTCTTATCTTCGGAATCCTGCAAGATTTTCATTCTCCGCACTATCTCCGTGCGTGGATTTCTTCTTTCCGTTCCTTCCAACGTTTCTTTCTTTTTTTTTTTCTTTTTTTTTTTACATACTACTTCAGTACAAAACATCGCCGCTACGATTGCTCCTATTTTACGAGTTTCACCGTAGGCTAAAACACGATATCCTATCTCTTTCTCTTTCTAGAATCTCTCTTTTTCCTAGTCTACTTTTTTCTTTCACGATCGAGCTAATGGAAAATTGCTACGTTCAGTACTTTCTCTCACTCTACGCTTTTCTGCGTTTCCGCTATCCATTGCTCTACATCACATGCCATGTCCAAGTTCATTCCAACCTCGCGACCGTATTTTAGTCGCTTGTGTTTGTGTATGCACACTGATCGACGGTTCTATGCGATTCCACCGATGATATTACTTTTTACATTGAGCTTTGCGGTACCACGTCTATTTGATGAACGTCTTCTTTATTTCGGACTTTCATGGAAACATAACGTTCGTTTGATTAATTTAACAGCGACTTCCTTCTAGTCACAAAAGTAATCATTCCGATAAACCAAATAAAAAATCACAGAAGCGAATTTATTTCAAGCAAGATGAAAACCACACTTTCTGCGTGGTGAGTTACGGACAGTTTCTATTGTATGTAAGTTATAAGAGAGACAGAGAGAGAGAGAGAGAGAGAGAGAGAGAGAGAGAAAAGAAGAAGGGGGAAGAGTGAAATACGAGTAATGCTCTTGCCGAACTAGAAGATGCACGAGCAACGACGCTTCGGCTGCCAATATCGGCGCCGAAATCGCATTTCCCTGACAAACGCAAACTTGGAAGAGAGTAACGGGTCTCGGGATAAAAGGCAATGTCTGTACCTGTCAGCGAGAAAACTATGAAGCGTTTCACGTTGACATTCTAAGTTATTTCTCATCATCTTACGCTTTCTTTGATATCTTATAATTAAAATATATTATAAATATATAATACATAATTTTGACTATGATAAAATTTAAATTGTTGATAATCATTAAGAGATTGTATATGAATAGTTATGCAGATGATTTCCGATCGTTAATATTCTTTAGATGGTACTTCAGATTGCCTTTATATACTCAACAATGTCTAATAAAGTAATAACTTCATGCTGTTTTTCTTCAGACTATAAACTATAAGTTCACGATGAAAGCAAAGAACACGTAAGGTTGTAAAGCTGAGTATCACGGGACGTTCTCGTTCGTTGACACGATCGTATCGAGGTTGTTTCAGGTCCGACCATAAAAAGTTAAAGTTAACGTCGACAAGAAATAGACCATAGTCGGAAGCAACAAGACAATAAAATGTTGAGGGAGAGAGAAAGAGAAAGATGGAGAAGAAGAAGAAGAAGAAGTAGAAGAAAAAGAAGAAGAAGAATCTTGGAGGATGAGAGAGGATCGCGAGAGGGATAAGAAGAGACACGAATTGTCGAGGAAAAGGTCATACGTAAAAGGGACAACTTCGACAAAAGAAAAGATGTAACAAGAAAATCAAGCAAGTGAATGTAATTTGCTTGAATCGGTGTTATCTCACTGTTCAAGCAATTTCTCCGTTCGCTTCTTATCAACGTGAATACAAATTCCACTTGTTTTATTTTTATCAGAATGTTCTATCTTTCGATCTTTCGTCTCCCCTCGTCTCATTCGGGTGTAAATAGTTTTAATTTCTTCTCTTTTAAGCGAATCCGATGAAAATTTCATTGGAATGTCGAATCCGAAGTGTTTCTCATCTTACTATTCTGGATATTATTACGATTCTTATCTTTCATCAAAGCTTTCGTTTATACTCGATTGATAAGAATTTAATATTAAAAATCATTTATCTTTTCTATGCAATTGAGGCTATGAATTTTACACGACATAAAAAACGTATTCGTCAAAAGTGTTTTCTCGCAAATTGTCCATTATTCTTATTAATTTATTACACAAATAATTACAAATGATCCTCGATCATTATAAAATAAACATTAGCAAACATTACTTTGCTGGTTTCATTAGTTTAAAGCATCAAACTCAATATCGCGAGTGTCAAACTCAATCGTATGAAGTTTCCGGTAGCGAGAGAGAGAGAGAGAGAGAGAGAGAGAGAGAGAGAGAGAAAGGTGCGAATACTTAGCGCGTATTCGAGCTACGTATTTACGGCGATCGATCGGCCGCGCGAATCTAAAAGTTCGTTTAAGCCCGGGAGCAGCGATTGAGGCCGTTGAAATCGCTCGTTAGCCAACGCGAGAAAAGTCGTTCCAACGATATCGACGATCTTTCGTTTGGATGGAGATTCCGTGGTACTCTCTATAGAAAGAGAGAGGAGAGAATGAGAGAGAGAGAGAAAGAGAGAATAAGAGAAAAAAAGAGAGAGGAAATAGAAGAGAGTATACGAGATCGACGAGCCCCGGGGAACGACTGGACCTTCCATCGGCTCGACGAAACGGAGGAGGGGAAGGTGAGTGAAAACTTCGCTTCGAACTTTTATTCGCGCGTACTTCGATTTAACGTTGGCTTGGAAAAAGGGCAAAAGAGAGAGAGAGAGAGAGAGAAAGAGGAGGGGGAGGGGGAGAGAGAGTGAGAAAAAGAGGGAGAGAGAGAGAAAGAGAGAGAAAGAGAGAGAGTGAGAAAGAGAGGAATGGCTAGCGAAAATACTCGATATTCCGAGAACGTATTCTCGTCCCACAAGAGAACACGGTGTCCCGTTCGCCGTGGGTGCTATTTATTCTCTCTACCGATCTTCGTTAATCCTTCGACGATGGAGAACTTTACGAGCGATGTCAACGAACACGACGACGATGGCCGCGAGTTATACCGCGTGCACGCGCTTATGCAGACCGCATAACGAATAGTGTCTAACAACAAGGGCTAGCACCCGTTCGAAAACGCTTCTGTTACTGGGAACGCTACGAGAAGCTATGTAAAAACATTCACTGCATCGTTCGGTCGTTCCGCCTTTCATGACTATCTGATGTGTTACGCCGACGTGATGGATGTTTATGCCGCGCACGACGCTCCGTTTGCCCTTATTTTCCGGACGTATTCCCCCGTCCCTCTCTCCTTCACTCTTCTCTTATTTCCCTTCTACTTCACATTCTACATTTACCACTCCATTCGCGCGAACCAAGAATATTGCTGTTCTTTATATTTTCAAAGGAAACCACCTCTGTCTCGCTGAGAGCTATCAACTTAAAGAGAGAAACAGAGAAAACTTAAGTTCCTTCTCTTTTTCCTTTATAAATAACAAGTACATGCACAAAGAGAATCGGAACGCACAGGGAAGGAGAAGAGAAAGATTTATCGCGAATTACCACCTCCATCCTGGTCGGAAGTTGTAAGTAATTTTTAAAGTACCAGCCAGCGCATTCGCGAGCTTCGGCTGACCCATTACTTGCTGTCACTACTCGCGGCCGAGAACTTTACGGTCGTTCTTTACCGTCCACGAACTCCACTCTTTCTACGCTCCCTTTGCGAGTTCATTCGCGGTGATTCAACGAAGAAACATTTTACGAACGAGGGGAAGAGCATCGCGTGTAAACCGATCGTCACGGTGAATTTCTTTCACTCGGGAAATAATTTATACCGACGTTTCTTTATCGTGATATTTTAATCGATAACACGTTCAAAGTTAGACCATTCTTTGTCGCCATAAACTCTCTTTGGTGGTGCTGACTCTATGACGAGAGACGACTGGCTCGGACCAGTAAGAAGTTCGATTTGGATTAAAGCCAAAATCGACATTAGCCCGTGGCTGCACTTTTTTACGAAGAAATAGCGCGGGAAAGAAAAGCACGTCGCATTAGATATTCTTTTGGAATTCACGAGAGCCAGTTTCCTCTTTTTTTCTATTCCGAAAATACGAAAATGAACGTACGATTTCGAACGTATCTAGATATATACGTATGTATGTATGTATGTATGTATGTATGCATGTACTTAAGTACGAATGTTTCAAAATCTAGATATATACGTATGTATCTATGTATGTATGCATGTACTTAAGTACGAATGTTTCAAAATAGTTTATCACGTACCATTACGTCTTACGAAGACGTACGTATATTTAATAGCTCGTCATTTGATTCGTATGTGACCAAGGTTTGTTTGGCTCGCAACAATCTGAAAACAATTTCGCAGGACGTGCACGTGCGCCTTGGAAAATCCATTTACAGTGCCACGCGATGCTCGTAATTCGTGAACGTCGTCCAATAAGGGGTGTCCTTAGGGGTGCTGTACGTAGTTGGAATTATTCGAGAACCTCCTTGATCGCGATCGCTTCGGGTGTTTCGCAATGGAAACGCAAATTCGAATTGGAGAATTATTACTTAAGTAACGATTAGAGAATGGCTGCGCGTACCGAAATAATTCCATCGTACATGCTTACGAATTTGTATCTATGTATATAATAGGAATAATCGGTTAGTTCGTCTATCGTGTATAAGCCTCTCTACTGGATTATGCCTAGGATCGATTAACGGAGTAACCGATCGACCGCATTCGATTAACAGCTCGTGATGTATCCAGCTGCAATTAACCGCTTAGCGGTACTCTCAAATTACCCGATACAGTTTCTGCTTTCGAATTGTATTGATTTTCCTCGTGGTCATTGATGCAAGATCCACCGATCGTAATCCGTTTGCCGAAGAGTATTAAGTCAAATTCACACTCATTTGAAAGACTAAATGAGTGCTCGTTATTTCTTCAATGAAAAAAAAAAAGAAAAAAATTAAAAAGAGAAAAAGAAAAGAAAAGTGCAAATCTAAGCAAGGAATGGCGAACCACTGCATTCTACGTAGTCACCGAATTCAACTACGTCCTAAGGTTTATTTTTCAAAATGGGGCCGAACGATCCGCTCGATATCTGGAGTCGCGATATTGGATCGACGTGAGGTAAAACGAAATACGGTTTTCCAACCAAACGATCGTTGAAAAGAGGCAGATAACTGTCGAAGCGAATAACGTTGGTACCTATCTATAGTTGTAGGTACGATATAAAAAAGAGAGAGAGAAAGAGAGAGAGAGAGAAAGAAATAGAGAAATAGACAGAGAGAGAGAGAGAGAGAGAGAGAGAGATAGAGAGAGAAGTCGAAAGAAAAGGACGTGTTTTTCGTGATGCGGATAGAAGCATGATGCGCATACGAGTGTACACGTTTATGCTTTCTCGAGCAAAAGAAAGGAAGAAAATTGTGAGTACTTTGGGAGGTTTCGATGAAAAATTCTGCGATCCAAGTTCTTATCTTCTTAGTGAGAGACCCTTCTTGATACGAAACTTAGAAACGAAATGCCCTTGGCTGTATCCTCGATGAGTTTCATCGGTTTACAAAGCCTCCCGGCTAGTTCGAGTGGAGGAAGAAGAAGAGAAAAGAGGAGAGGAGAGGAGAGAGAAGGAAAGAGAAGAGAAGAGGAGAAGAGAGGAAAGGATCCAGCCTGTTTACCCGTCCACCCGCTGCTTGAACTTTAAACTTCGTAGGTGAGGCCGATCGTAAATCAAGCGTTTCTCAAACCAGCCACCTGTAGCATTGCGACGATGCATCTACGATGCATCCTTGCTATCCTTCAAAGACTCTTTTCAGCTGTGACATAAGACATCCTTCCCCTTCATCGTCTGCTTCATCTCCAAATTTCAGCTCGGTAAACGACGGTCACGATTAGATCGGTCAATGCATATCTTTCCTTCGAGAATTGGGAACAACGAATTTCTATATGTCACTGACGTTGCCAAAGAAAAAGAAAACAGATTTCGAAAACGAGGAAGCAAAATGATTATGGAGAATAACAAGAATGATGATCGTTACAAGTAGAAGTCTTTTTGAAAGACTTTGGTCAAATTGACTTCCCGAAACGACTTGACTCCTCATTCAAGGATTTTATTAACATCCTTACATTCCAATGACGATTTTAGAGAATCTTGAAAATAAAGTTCTACCCTTATCACTTCTATTATTTCTCTCTTTATCTCAATTTCAACTTTCTCTCAACCACGACATGTGAATTCAGCACGCCAAGTTACTCGTATTTTTATTCTCGTGGCCGCATATTTTTTTTCCCCTTATCTCAGTGCGTTCGTTTTAAATCTTCGTGCGTGCCGCAAAATGATTGGTGAACCTTCTTTGAACTTCTTGATAAGAATTCTGTCAAGTTACTTTTAGACAGTAGATCATCCTTCTTCCCATGTTCACATGAAACGTTCGATAAGAGATAGAAACTCTGGCTAATTTATAAACCGATTCCCTATTATTCTCGCATCCGCGATAATCGGGCCAAGCGTTAGGGGAATCGTTGTTCGTAACGAAATATCGAAGCAGAGAACTGCCGAGCACCGATCGGTGGGCGTCCCTAAGGCAGAGAAGTCGACGTCGTCGTCGAAGGAATGGTTAAATAATTCTCGTAGGGAATGAAAGTTACAAGACAAGCGTCCCCGTTTCACCGACCGTAACGATCAATCACCGTTAGCGTTATCTCGTTTCAGTCTCCATTATCGTTTCTCGAGGAGAAAGACGTTTCAGGCCTACTATGTACATATATCCATCCGAGAGAGAGAGAGAGAGAGAGAGAGAGAGAGAGAGAGCAAAAAGAAACAATCAAGAGAATGAGATCGAAAGAAAGAGAGAGGTGAACAGTCTTGGTTTTACGGTTGTTATCGTGATACCGTTAATGACGAGAATTAATTATGAAAACAGGGTTCTCCCTTTCATCAACGTAACGTTGGCGCAACAAACGTGAATTGTTATTAATATCGTTATAAATGCGAGAAAGAGAAAGAGAAAAAAGGAAGGAAGAAAGGAAGAAAGGAAGAAATTTTGACGAGAGATATTGAACAGAGGAAGGAGAAGCAGAGAGATTTTCCTCCTTCCGTACACGAAAACTCAACGTTGCGCTTTATTGTTTGCCGGCTTTTGCACGCTTTTCTTTTAAACTAATCGTTATCCCTTTTGTCGGTAAACGTAGAGAGGATCAGAGAAGGAGAAGACAGAAATAGAGAAAGGGAGAAAAAGAGAACTATGACCTCCTCTCCTCCGTTCGCGCGGAAAGTGCCGTAATTAGGAGCTATTTATCGCTGGCCTTGAGGAAATTTCTTTCGCGTCCTCCCTCCTTCGTAGCATCTATCTTACTTTCTTCTCTTGGCCCCTCGACCTATCTCCTTTCTCTTCCTTACTTTCATTCCTTTCTTTTCCTTTCTTTCTCTTTCTCTCTCTTTTTCTATCTCCCTTTTCTCGTTCGTTCTCTGCTTCTTCCACGAGATTTACCAGTATTATCGTCGAATAAGAGGGTTGGAAAAGGACCCGTACCGTTTAAAGCAAATTGTAGAGATATCGTTTTATAGGGCGTATCGTAAGGATTTTAAAGGGCTATTTACGATTCTTCGAGCGCTAATTGAACCGCAAACTCGAATGCCGTAAAGAACGATGCTTCTTGTTCTTCCGAATCGTTATTAATCGTTCAACCAGTAACTCCTTCGAATCCAGACTATAAATGTTCTTAACGATTTACAAATCTTCGTAGTAACTATCGTA
The DNA here is from genome assembly GCF_912470025.1 of Vespa velutina. Classification (NCBI taxonomy): domain Eukaryota; kingdom Metazoa; phylum Arthropoda; class Insecta; order Hymenoptera; family Vespidae; genus Vespa; species Vespa velutina. Next base: position 14,163,392 of record NC_062189.1, read on the forward strand.
TTTATTTAACATATAATTATACATGTTATATGGGTGATATCTAGGATTTTCATAGACAATTTGTACGTGAGGTATATACGTGTGTATATGCGTCGTTCCTCGTAGTGTCATCATCTAACAGTCTGATCGAGAGTCTCCAAATCTTTGTTTAGTTGAGTATCTATGTTTACGTGTATGTATGTGTGTGTGTGTGTGTGTGTGTGTATGTGTATGTGTGTGTATGTAAATACGCGAAGACGAGAATGAGGCGTTTGTTTTGGTTATCGTGCAAAGAGGACAATAGAAAGGTAAACGTTATGATCGACATACAGGACAGTTGTCGAGAAGATACGCAGTTGAACACAAGTTAAAAGGTAAGCCGTTTTAATTTTAGTTATTCTTTACTTTTATCTTCTTTATGTATTAATTTTTATAAATTTTACATCAATTTCATGAATCTTTTCTGTTTTAACGTTTTATATATTAATTGCTTATAGTATAGAGACAAAGGGAGGCATATATTTTGTTGGATTGTTAAAGAAAAGGATTTCAGAGAATAACGAAAAATACATTCACATAATTCTCTCTTCGATCTCTCTCTTTACTCTCGCGCGCGCACACAAGCACGAACGGTCGTACATTGCCTAATGACGTCATTACTACACGCTAATAGCCACTTTCCAACAAGTTGCTGGGGGGAAAACTGAAACTGCAAGTTTCGAGAGGAATATATACGCCTCTTATAAGCACACACTCGTAAATCGCGGGAAACTATCGATCCTAACATTAATACGATTTCTATTCGTCTTTCCTATCTTAACGAGTTAATTTGAGATGATCACGATAAATTCAGGATTATTATAGTGGCTAAAAATTAATTCTTATATTACTTATAATATATTCATTGGTATATTTGTAATACAACCTATTTCATATATTAAGAATGAGAGAATATAATCTTCTATTTTGTATTTACCATTATAATATTTCTTATTGTCATGGAGAGACTATAATGACGACGACCAACGATACTCATACTGCGAATTACGCTTTTCTCCGAAAATACAGTTGAAACACCAGCAGGATAACAAGTTTCGAGAGGAACGCCAAACATTTGCATACCTGTAGGTGTATATACGGCTGTATACCTTTCCATTTTCCGTCTCACTCCGTTTCTCTTTCTCCTCTATACCGAGACTCTACGTTCTCGGCATCTTTGCGCAACAGGGCTATTCCAAAGTATCCAAAGCAAACTTCCGTAATAGTCAACGTTATGCTAGCACGTGCGTTCCTAGCTTCTCTTCTCCTCTTTCTCCTCTTTCTCCTCTTTCGCGAATGTATAAAAACATTTACTCCCGTGGTAGCATAATACGACAAATCCGTATACCTATGAACGAGCACGTGGCGTTGACGTCTACAAAGAGATTTGTCTGAATCGTGAAACTTCATTGTTCGCTCCCAAGGTTAATACAAAATTTAAGGATACTCCGAAACATTGTAAAGCTGTAAACACTGTAAAGGTCAAATTTCAATCTTCCTTTTCCAAGGATTTTACAAAGAATTTCTCTTTACCATGACGCATTCCTAGAGTAACGTGTACGAAATCTCTCTGTTAAACTCAACGTTAAATATGTTTTGTCATACCAACGCTATTACAGAGATAAATTTTGGAATTT